>NC_139349.1:82649832-82652332 GCF_055883805.1 Amblyomma maculatum
TTAAAACAGAATCAAGGCAAGTTGACATGAGAGATTTTGGAAGCCTGGGCAATCAATGTGTCAGTTGAGAAACGTGTTAGTAGGCCTTCCGTTTCCTTATTGAGAAGGAGATGGAATGACCAGCTTACTGGCAGGACAGTAAAGGAAGAAGCTATAGCTGTACTTGGAAGAAGAAAGAAAAAGTGCGCGAGTGTGAATAGCATGCACCGAAGGAGAAGAAGAAGAAGAAGAAGTTGTCAGTGCAGCATAGTCCTTGTCTCTCTGTGTGCATGTCTCTCTTCTGTGTATTGTTCCTTGTTCAGCCGCGTTTTTCATCATGTGTGCTGACCAGCTAACTCAACATTCCACCATTATCTTTCTGTATAGGCGACCAGCAGGGTGCATTGAAATCAAAAACAGCCCGCCTGAGACCATCGGTGCCCTGTGTAGTTAGATCAATTATTGCTGATATCATATGGCCTGCTGCGACCATTCTCGAAGCACCAAGATGTAAGCCACCGAGGGTGGACCTGTGGGTCAGATGGTACAGACGGGAGTTTGATACTACAGTCAGCATGCAGGAGCACGCCTTACCTATGGCGCTTCCTAGGAGATAGGCTATAGACTACGTCTTTGAAGAGCACAAGGTGTCTGTTTATACTAGTTACAAGGCAAGAGAGTAAGAGGGCTGGATTCATGACGCGAACATTACCGAGCGCAAACTGCGCAGGTAAACTGGGTAAACTGGTGGAACCACCGAAGCAATGAATAACTTGCCTCTGGGACACCAAACGGTGGAAGAAGCTCCGAGTAGCAAGGCGCTGCTTCGCCGCAGATGGTATCTTGAGTGCACTGAGAGGGATGAGCGTTTCACCACGAATCAGTTTTAGTAATGTTGTTGCCATTTTCTTATCTTTGTAGTGGCACGTGCTGTAGGAAAGAGGACTAAGGGAAGAGTAGTCTGGTATGAAATTAAACGGGAAGACGAAACAATGTGAAGGTCGCGTTTGGAGAGGCTGCTACTTCGTTTGTTCTGATTGTGTAGTATTTGTATGAATGTAAACAAAAAATAATTTAAGAGTAATTACAGTCCTCTTCAAAGGTAATTGCACATAATGTTATTGCCTTTGAGGGCAGTCATTGTTAATGTAATTTAATTACATTAGCGCGATTTTTATGAAAAAGAATATTAATGTCATTTATTTATTTATTTATTTATTTATTTGTTTATTTATTTATTTATTTATTTATTTATTTATTTATTTATTTATTTATTTATTTATTTATTTATACCTCAAATGCCCCTATGGGGTATTACATGAGGGGGGGGGGGGGGCTGTTACAGTTCATGGGCGAGTCTTTCAATGAATGCTTTGAAGTGTGCTGGATGAGCGTGATGAACTGCGTCGACAGGAAGGCGATTCCATTCCTTTGCTGTCTGGACGAAAAAAGCATTTAGATGTGCAGTGGTGTTTGCGGATGGCGGGTATACTACTTTATTGTGATTAAGTCGATGGGATACGCGGTAACAAGGCATGATGGCAGTTCCCTAGTGATGAATGGTAAAATTTATCAAAAAGGCACTGTCGGGCTATTTTGCGGCTTGATTGGAGGGAAAAGAGATTAGATTTTATCTTCAAATCAGTAACACGAGTGATATGAGTAGTCTGAATGAATGAACCTTGCTGCACGATTTTGGATGGATTCGAGGGTGAGGGAAAGGTTAGACTGGTTAGGGTCCCAAACTGCGCATGCGTATGCCAGTTTGGGACGGACGAGCATTCTCTTTTCAAACGTAATTTTGCCATGTATGCCTGCAGAAATCGGACAGAATATAAGCCTTATCGAAAGCAAGTACTTAGGTCCCGTCGCATAATAATTTTGTTATGGATTGACGGATACTGCGGCTTTCCCTTCCTGTCAACCAATTATTATTATTATTATTATTATTATTATTATTATTATTATTATTATTATTATTATTATTATTATTATTATTATTATTATTATTATTATTATTATTATTATTATTATTATTATTATTATTATTATTATTATTATTATTATTATTATTATTATTATTATTATCCGCGTCAGTCGCTCAGTTAATAGCGCGCGCTCTTTAGTTACAGACTTTTATATCAGGTTGCCAATCTATATGTAGGCCGCATAAGACTTAAAGATATAGTTTACTGATTCTAACTGTAGAATTGGTGCAGAGCCTATACAGTGGTGACAGTGAAAGGAGCAAGGCGCCGTCAGCAACAAGAGAAGGGCAATTTTGTTCACGTTGAGAATCATATGCATTAGCCTGTCAACTCATGCATTCTCCCAGAGCGATTAGGCACGCTTGCAGCAGCTGATACAGATCTTATACAGAGGCGAAAAATGGTTTTCCCTCCCTGTACACGCCGACACTGTAGCATCTCTATGAGCAGGCTAGCTCGTATATTGCAAAGCAACGTTGATATAAGCGATTCATAAGAACACATTAGGCCGGAACAGGTGTTGTAGGGAGAGG
>NC_139349.1:82654832-82662332 GCF_055883805.1 Amblyomma maculatum
GTCGTAAGAAAGGACTTGTACTAGCTCTAATGATGTGTTGGCGGTATAAAGAGGAAATGTGTTATTATGGCGAGAGAAGAACATGCATTTACATATAGCGGCGTTTAGGGTCATTATCAAATTTCTACAACTAAGTATTTATAACGCTATTAAGGTCACTCTGAAAAACAGCTTGGACACAGTTGTTACTGAGAACACGGTAGATGACGTCGTATACATGTACACGTTAAAGGACATACGTACTATGACAAACTATATACGTCAATATGTATTCAAAACAGCACGGGCCTTGGGGGACGACAAAATTTACCAAAAGTGGGTTACCCAACTTATTATTGACAAGGACCCTTTGAGAATGGTCGGTTATAAATTCGTCTATCTAGATTAGAATGTTAGGGTCCCGGTAGAGCAGCTGAACCTGCATATCAAAAGATTGTCAGATACCCTATCGAAAGCTTTACCAACATCTAAAACAAAGCTCGTCAGCTTGAATATCAGAACTGAGACTATGTATGTAACGAATAAAAAGGCCAGTTGCGCTTCCAAAGAGGGACCCGGCCTTTTGGAAGTCATGTTATGAGGAGTGGAAAACGTGACTGAGTTCGTGATTTGAAAGTATACATTACGTTCCATGCCTTGCGTGACACGTTTGTTAGGGAGATATGGCGTTAATTTAGCGGGGGATATTTTTTTTTGTTGGATTTGTGAAATAAAATGACGTCTCCTGTTTTCCAATCATATGGCATGGTTCCCTAAGAGAGGCCTCGGTCACGTATCGTGTTTTTTTATTTGATATTTGATTTCATCACCGGTCGATCATGGTAGCTGAATTCTTTAAATTACGAATCCAGTTTTAATGCAAAAACAATTTGATGTATGGCTGTGTGCACAGTATTGATGCTGGCATAGAAAAATGCATGTCAAGTTTTTTGGTGAACACTGTTGAAAATGTAGAGTTAAACTCATCGACACATTCGGTATTCGCGGTCGCTATGTGTGCCTCAATAGTACTTTCTTGTGCTTTGATGAAACTATTTCAGTTAATTATTTTTCAAGACGGTCAAAACTTCTGCTTCCATTTTTGTTCCGGAAGTCAATAATAGAAATCTAGCTTATTATCTTTTATTATTAATTAACTTGAAAAACGAAAAATTCAATGAAGATCAGGCAACGGAACTCTCAAAACCGTTAAGTTGGTTTCACTGCATTGATAAGGACAATAAGTCTTTGAAGAAAAGAAAAAGTTTTAGGTGCCTTTAGCTCAGGCACCCATGCAGTATTCCAGTATGCTTAACACTTTCATATGTTCATCTATATCTCCTCTTCCCGCTTGGGGCAGGCAAGAAAATGATATCATATGTCTCACATGGTCCCTCGTTTCTGTTAGCTAAAAGCGATATTATAAATCGAACTTGCCTTTATCAAGCTCAAGTGTATATTTTTCTATTCTGAGCCTCGGTGTATAGAGTGCACTTTCCGAAACCACTGCAGCTTCTGCATGCATGCCAATCGATAGTGGAACGAAGGAAGAGGTGATAAAAGGCCTTGATGAAACGAGGGAGGAATGAAGGCGTGCGTGTCGTTCCCTTCACTTCAGCATCCCGCTGGAGCCGGGAGTTCTCGGTTACCATGGCAACAAGGTGGAAGTTCCTTTCTTCTTACATGTAGACACCGGGAACTCCATGGCGACTACTTTGCTAAAGGCATAGTTGAGTGCATCGTTTAAGAAATGCTGTTAGGAATTAGATTGAGAGCATTATATAACCAGTAGTTATGCATATCTTCTGGTGATTTTGATTTGCCTATACTTCCAGCGAGTTTACAAATTACGTATTCACGTGAACTTTCTCTGCTCTACGGTTCGGTCACTTTTGTAGTATGTGTAAATATTCTGCGACTGAAGAGCAAAAAAAAAAAAAAATTAACTATTGTGTAGACCTAAAAGTGTCGCCATCATGCATTCATGCAAAAACAACAAACGTCTTATTCTAGCGAATCCCTAGGTTAACTTCGCCTTTTGCAGAACTGCTTAAAGGTGAAGTGTCCTTTCGCGTAACATTTGTGCAGCCTCTGTGGCAGAGTTTCACGCAACATTTATATTAACAATGTCGCACAGCGAGAGCAGCAGTAAAAATGAAATAATGCACATTTTATAATGGTGCTTCATCTGTCCTTTGGTATTTTGTTTTTGCACGTGGCACGCTCTTTATTGTTTTTTTTTTTTCGGTTTTGTGCTCTGAGCAGTTTCACCATTTGGCGTGGGCAGAGAAAGTAAAAATAAGTTGCAACGTTTGCGCCTAATTTTCCCGAATCTGTTTTAAGAGGCTCTGTGTAGTGCTTTTGTTTTCAAGTTATGCTTTCATTTGAGATTTGTATAGTTTTACATTACATGATTCACATTTGAGCACACTGTACCGTCTCCGAAGCAACAGCTAAACGTGCTTAAATGGAGCTCCTTCGATGACGACATCGGGAACTCCGGGCTTGGCGGACCCGGGCTCCTTACACCGCGGAAAAACTGCCGTCGCCATGGAAACGAGCGGCTCCATGCCGCAGTCATCAGCATAATTCGATGTCGGAAAGCGTGGGCGGAGCCCTCTGCCCCCCACGGCGTGCCGAGCGAGCCGTGCAGGGTAGCGGGGGCGCGCCCGGCTTGGAAAATGTAGATAAAAAATAAAGAGGAGAATTCTCTTTTATTTTCGTTTTAGGAGCGTCGCGCCCTGTTCCCATGCTGCCGGGACGCGTTTGCGTGCCAAAAACAAATTTGAAGTTGAAGGAAAAATTCATGCGAGGGCGGGTTGGAGTGGCTCGTTTATGCCCGCTACCTTTTGGTAATAATGTGATTCTCGCCGTGCCCTTTTTGTCGACTAGGCATTTTTTATGAGTTGCTCAACTTGGGGAGCGACGTTTTTATATTTTTTTTTTCTTTCACATACGCCAGCAGATCAGTTTCTCTTTCTCCTTAAAAAATATCCTTATATGCTAGCCAGAGGAATCTGATATGTATGGAGGCAATCTAAATTTTTCAGTATCTCGTAACAGGCCTTACGTTTCAACTCTAGTGAACTCCACTTTTTATGTGTGGGACGAGTATTTAAGTAGTTTGTTTTGTTTTTTTTTTTGTTTTTTTTTTTTGTATCTCGTAGCAGCCGTTTATTTTCGAGATGAAAACTCCACGTATTTTCGTGATGAAGATATATATAGATACGTATAGACAGAGAGCAGGAGAGAAGGCGGAGATGTTAACCAGAGAGGTTTCACGTTGGCTATACCTTGCAGCATCCATAAGTGCTTTGAAGCTGATTGAGGCATGGTTTCAGGTTTAGTAGCTACTCGATACAGGTACGGCTAGTCTGACTTCTGCAAACGGAAAAGAACACAGGTGGATGACGCCGAGTTTAGTATTTAGTCGCTAAGTAAGCCTGGTCAGACCTTTATAACAGTCAGACGCGCACGATATCGAACACCGTTTTTTTTTTTATTAGTTATGCCAAGCTCAGAGCAAAATCTTGTGATGGGATTAATTGTACATGTATCTTTGAATATAAAATCGCCCCGAATCGATACTTTTCTCACCAATAATTTCCTAAATTTACGCAATGTTTAATTATTCTTGTAAGTGTATCGCGAAGCCACATCTTTGCGGCATGAAGCTCAAGTTATAAGCGCATCCAAGTATTGAAGTTTTATCGATGTGAATATATCAGTTCCTCTCTAAGGACTCGGTTAGGTGAAAAATGTCACCAAGTTTACATACACCGGCAGTCGGGCGGCCATGCCATATGCGTTCAACGCATCTACAAATACAGTGCGTACATTTGTGTTGGATATCGCTTCAGCGACAGATCGTCGATCACGTGGTATCATTTAGGAATTTTAAAAGGGCAACTCCAGCTCTATTTCCTATTTCTTTGAGGCGGGTCCAGAACCTTAAAAAACTGCGAAGTCATATTTTCCAGAACTGAAGCACGCCGGTCTCATATTCATGTCCAAAACCCACATATTTCTCAAATTATACTAGTTTTGTTACATGGATATGGGAATGATGCTTGGCGTAATGCTAGCACGTCTTCCTACTTGAATCATAAAACTGAATTATTTCCACATCTGACAACTTCGACGGAGTCATCCAAAGCGCTTGTTTCCAAACTGACTCAACTTCAAGCGACGAGACTTTTTTGCGACCTGTCTTGTATGTGCAATAGTAGAATATGCAGTAGTAGTCATAGTAGTAGCAGTAGTACTAGTGGCAGCAGTAGTACGTAGTAAAGCAGCAGCAGTAGTAGGGGTTGTAGTAATGGGTAGTGGTAGTAGTAGCAGCAGTACCAGTAGCAGTAGTGGTGGTGGTAGATGGTAGCAGTAGTAGTGTCAGTAGTATAGTAGTACAAAACTAGTAACAGTAGCAGTGGTAGTAACAATAGTAGTAGCAACAGTTTTAGCGGTTGTAGCACGGTAGTAGCAGCATGCAGTAGTTGTAGTGGTGATAGTGGAAACAGTATTAGTAGTAGCCGCAATAGTAGCAGCAGCAATAGTAGTAGTAGCAGTGGTAGCAGTAGTGGTAGCAGTAGTGGTAGCAGTGGTGGTAGTACAGTGGGAGGGGTTTAGTCGATGTAGTACTCGCTTATTTAAACAAACAAACAAACAAACAAAAAGATGTTTCCAGGCGCGGCAGTAGCTGTCAAATGTCTTAGCACCCAGACTGCGGGATAAAAGGGAGAAAGAGAGGAAATGAAGGATGAATATATACAGTGAGGAGCGATAGTGAGAAAGAACAAGGAATAGCTGTGTACATTTAAAAGCACAAAAAGCCTAAGCACATACCCCTGCAGAGACTTCTTCCGCTTCAAGGCATCACTCGAAAGGCCAGGCCACGACACTCCTGACCCCGGAAGAAGGGTCGCAACAGACACCAAGCGCTCGCGACCAGCAGATCCTTTTACTAACACATATGCGACTTCCTGTGTATTTTAATGGAGCATTCCACTCGGCCATCGTCTATCTGAAGTATACTTCTCAGAGTGCACGAAAGAATAAGATATCCATCGCAGGGTTGTCATGACTAAGTGAGACGAATAGTAAATTTATTCGGCAAGAGTTTACGGAGATGTACAGACAGGGACAAAAGTTTCTGGGACTTGAATTCACGGAAAAATATTCATTTATTTGTGACTGGGCAAAGATAGTGAATGAAATGTGCTGAATCACTAGGGGACATACACGCCCCATTCAGCGAAAAATTATATCACAGATCTCGCTAGCGAGGCAACGCAGAAATAAATGTTTTTCTACAAGTCCGCATCCTGCAAACTTTTGCTACTGTATGTCCCATCTCCATGAAGCCAACGTCGAAGTAGTGATTTGGATTCAAATATTTGGTGAAAACTACAGATTTGAATCCAAACCGTCCACTGAAACGCGCGCTTGTGAATTACGCTCCACTGATTGCATGGAATACTCCGTAAGCCGCGGCACTCCTCAGTCCATACATACGCTAATTTGCGCACAAGCTGTGCGGCAAGGTCCGCGAAAACTGCACACCACCGCGCTCTCTGCCTCCAGCGCATTCGCAAGACGTCGCTATATAGCGCCATGATAAAGCAGTCGTTTTTTTATTCCTTACCAGCACCAGCTTGCACACAATAGAATCCATTACAATTTTTAAGCAAATTTCTTCGCAACAAAGCGCTTCATTACACAAGCATGCCAAGGGTCCGGACCCATCGGAATGCGCCTTTTGATGCAGGGTGCAACGTTCTCGCTGAAATATATTTTATTTTTATTTTTGTCGCGACGCCAGCGTGACCACACCTATATATGTACAGAGGGTGAAAATAAAAAGAGGCCGCGCTCGCGGAAGGGGTGCGTTGAATGAGCATTATTATCAGGGCAGTGAGGCTATGGAGCTTGGCTCCTGCGGGGCTTGGAAGATTAATCTTTGCTAAGACGATCCATCTTTTGAGTGCCCCCGGCTCCCCCTCTCAAAGCCCACCGAAGCTTCCCCACGTTACCTTCCGCGCTGCCTTGATGAAACTGCATGGGGCTTTTGTAGGCCCTCTTCAAGGGGAGCTCTAATCTGCGTCACGATGCGTCGTCAGTCTTTGGCCGTCTGTGCAGTAGAAGGTTACAGATTGAGTTGGTACACAAGGAGTTAGCTCTGCGGTTTATCTGCAGCAAGTTTGACGCCTAGAAGTAAAATTGAATTAAAATTAGCCTGCCAACAAAGTTGTAAGCCTACAGGCAAGGTTACAGATTGATTGTAAAATCGCGACATCAGTTCGCAGGTTTATTTCCGCTTCTTTATTTCGTAAGTTCTGACGTTTCTACGTTGATGCGAATAAATGTGCCACTGACTATCACGAAATCGCCACATGAGCGCGCGTATTTAATGATAAAATACACTGCATAGTTATTTCTGAATTTCGAGCGCGTTGTCATTCCATACGTGTTATTGGTTATATTGTTACAACCTATGTGACTAAACTGCATGCGATATAGTTATTTGTCCAGTGTCGACAGAGAGTGAAGCAAGCTGACCGTAATTGTTAGGAGGCCTTAACTCATAACATCAGTTTGTTTGTTACGCTGTGATGGCGCATTCGTACCATTTACTCAGGTCTGAAACGCTTTTTCTGGATAGTTTAAAACTTCTTAGGGAATTCGCTGTGAAATCAGAGAGCATATATATATATATATATATATATATATATATATATATATATATATATATATATATATATATATATATATATATATATATATATATATATATATATAATGTCCTGACACGGTCACTAACTGTTACAGACACAAGCATGTATAACACTTAATGTCCGAACAGCGTGTGAACAAGTACTTAAAAATACACTCACCTCTTTGGATCAATGACTGTCTTTCATTAAGAGGTCGTGGGTTTTAACCAGGCAGCCAAGTATTGATGAAGGTGAAAATTGAAAGCATGCTTATACTGAAGATTTTGGTGATGTTAAAGAACACAGGTGGTCAAACTAATTCGGAGAATATTTTTTAGTTTTCTTTTTATGGTAACCTTAATAACCAACAGCGCGTCTTTGGCCCCTAGTAATCTAGCAGTTAATATTAAAAAATATATTTTTTTTTCCTTCAGAAATACAAATCGTTTTGTTGCTCGTCGTTTTAAGGTCATTTTAAAGGGTGAGGCCTCCTGCTAGTTACTATAGCAGCAGACAATATACGCCTCCGACTGTAGACTTCCATCCAATCCGATTTCTCTGGTACTATAGGAAAACATTTGATGCAAGATTTGCTGAATCTGAGCTGGCTGGTGCATTCTTCGCGTGACACAACTGGGGAGTAGACGGAAACAGCGTTGCCCGTCATCTTCCGCGTGTTTCTGCTTATTCCCGAGCTGGCACCACGCAAACAATTTAATGAACAAAAAGATATACCACGACTGTGGCTGCTGGAACACAGACAACGCCAGGAGTTGGAACAAACTCCCTTGAGACAGTTGCAGAACTTTAC
>NC_139349.1:82667332-82827332 GCF_055883805.1 Amblyomma maculatum
GGCGTAGCTATTACTGCAAAAACAAATCTGCAACTTCAGGGGCATAATGCCGCATCCTAATTTTTAGGTCGTTTATATAACGCAGTGTTTTAGAGACTACAAAAGCTAAGTTTGGTATGTATGCTGGTGGGTTTTTCGTCAATGCAGACCTCATGTACGTGACCGAGCTTCATATCTATATGAATAATTAACTAAAATGAGCTTATCAACTTGTTTATTTTTGATTCTAAAGCTCCAGTATTATAGAGTGAAATTTAAGGCCATTGGCACCAACGCTGAGCCCAGTTTTCAAGCTTCGTTAATCGGCAGTAAAATATAAGCATTTTAAACTTCGTTGGGTCTATACTTTTGGGCAATGCATATATATACTCAGAAAATATGACATGCGGCATTTCTTACGCATCAAATACATAAACTGTTCAAACACGTGATTATGTATACCGATGAATAGAAGATGGCTCTGGCGACATTACCACGCGTAACGACATCATTGTATAAGTATGCAGCGCGGGAAAGCCAACTCAACGAGCTTTCAAATGCGCTTCTTTGACATTCGACATTTCGAGCACAGTGCCGATTAAGAAAATGTAGAAATTGGGCTCACTTTTGACGTTCATGGCCTTGAATTTTGCCATATTTCCTCTTAAAATAAAGAATAAAAATTGATTACGTAATTCTACATAATTAATCAAATAATTACCAGGCTCTCTCACAGACAATTTCTCTTGGCTTTTTTTTTTTTTTCGATACCACTGTCTTCCTAGAAATTCTGCCACCCCTTACACAGTGCCCAATGGGACTGTAAGGTATTTCAAATGAATAAATAAATATATTTCCTCGTTGCTTCGCGCATACTGTGCAGACGTGTTTCTCGTAGTTCTCTTTAAATACTAGTTCGAAAGCGGTTGAAAAATTACCCAGTATTTCGCCCTTACAACTCGCACCAGGGATTTTAGTGAAAAAGGCGTCTTCGACAAGCTCACATGAATCTGTATCAAAATTTATTTTTTGGGTGTAACAAAAATCTAAGTTCATAAAGTGAGGACCAACAGTACAAGCAGGTGCACAATGACCCTTTAGCTGAATCCCACACTCAGAGAGTAGCCGCGTGCTTACTTTCAGCAGCAGCCATGTTGATCCGTCTTGAGGACTACAGAAGTCGCAGTGTGTGCAGAACTGTGTGCCGGCAGAAGAAAAACAACGGTTTCACTCAAAGACAAGCTGTCTGCCTCACGGTGCGCCTGCGGCATTCTCCCCACTTCTATTTTCCTCCTTTCCTGAGCCTTTATTCTGTGCAGGCATGGTATGACGCGAAAGGAAATCCCCCTTGCTTGAACGGGCCTCTGTGGCTCAGACGACAAACTTCGCAAAAAACGCGCCAACCGGGCCGAGAGGCGTTTCCACGGCAACACCCAGATCCCGGGAGGGTGGAAGAGGAGAGAAGGAAAGGGTCTTCTTCCTCGTCTAAACCCTTTCCTCACCGAAAGACTCGATTAGGCCTCAAAATGGCGTGCCGTGTGCTATAGTCACTCTCGGAGATCTTTCCAGCCTGGAGCGGAGGTGCTTCTTTTTGCAGTGAAGTCACTGAATAAGCGGCAGAATACACCCGATGTTCACAAAGAAGTGAGGGAATTAGCGAATTCTGTCAAAAGGTTTACTAAGTGAGACACTAGGCACCGTTCCACATGTCAGCTAGGGGTACATAGAAACCTTCCTTGTTGGCACGAAGGTGTTAGTCAGTAAGCATTTTCTGTCAAGACCGCTATATGTGCATACATTTTATTCGCTTCTATAAACACTTTGGGTCTCAAAGAACCAAGCAAAGGAGTCAACAACATCATTTTCATAGAAACACTGCTACCACATATTTGCTCATACTGTCTTCTTCCGGTCTTTATACGAGGTGCAGCAGGACTTTTTGACGGGTTAGTTGGTACATGATCGGGATTTTTATAGCGCTTCTGTCCTTTTGTGTCTTTCTTCCTGTGGTGTTTCTTCAGCGCTATAAAAATCAAGATTATACGAGGTGGACGGGCAATATTACTTTAGCTGACGCCATTCAACGTGAACCTCAAAGTCGGCGCAATGGGCTTGTTGCGTTGCAAATGCTTTTTTTTTTTTCTTCGTTCTCTTTCTGCTCCTGATAGAGTCTCTGAAAAGCCAGCAGGAACTTCGCGAAATGAATAGTGTAGCCCTGCGATAATGTGTGCGCATTCTTAATCTTGAGAAATATGTGAGACATACGCCAGCCTTAGATAAATTATGTAGCCATCGATATTGGAATATTTTGAACCCGGTGCGAGAAGCAAGCATGCATATATGCTTCTTATATGAGGCATTGCTGCTGTAGTGCATCGAGGGTGCGGAACCCGGAAGCAGATACGATTTATGGATCAGCCGGGAGAGGAAGGACATCTAAGAAGGGTCTCACTCGAATTAAGCTTTTCTTCAGTTTTCTTCGTCAACCAGACGGGATTGCGCGTGCTTCTTCCATGTGGGCTTTTTCGCTAAATGGAGAAGAGGCGTTCACCACCTCTCCCGGAAGCATTGACGTGTGAGCGCATAGTACAGCGTTCATCAAGTATCAGCTAGTTCGCCGTCTACCGGTAGATACAGTGCTGCAAAAATGGGCATTCTACACTCATTTTCAATCAGTTCTATTGAACTTTCTGTAGTGTTCATCGTTGCCCTTTCATGAACAACACCATGTATTGATCACATTGTTAACGGAACTGGCGATGTGCAATCTGCGGTTGCACAATGCAACAAAAAAAAAAAAAAATTCAGAACAGCGATGTCCAACTGATATTACCGCTGTTCTACCCGTGCACTAGGCAACGCGACACTACTTGTTCTTGAGCTGTCGCCGCCGGTACTACACCCAATGTATTGACACTAGAATGTAATCAACAAGTCAGATGAAAACGCGCACTTCTCCAGATTTTGTTAATCACGCTGCAGCAATGTCAACTTGCTGAGCTTGCAGTTCTACTGCTATGTAGCGAGCGATCCCAGCAGCACAAGACGGCTTCAACAGCTGCTACTAAGAGATGCGAACGCTTCCTTCCAGCGCATTTTCAGCGCGAGATGGTACAAAGTTTCATGCAACTCGTACCATACATGGTGCAAAGTGTACGTCCTCTCCGTTTAGTACACCAGCGATACATCATTGCCGTCTGCGCCTGGCTGCTGCCTTGCCCAGCCCGACCAAGCAGACGAGCAGGCAGCAGCCGTGGCAGCGGCGGCGGCGGCGGCGGCGTTTTTTCGTTCTTATTTTTTTTTTTTTCCGTGCAACCGGGGAAAATGCGCCGTCCGCTGCAGTAGCGCAGCCGGCATAAACAAGGCACAAGTAAATAGGCACCGCGCGTAGCCGGGAGCCCGCGCTCACACGCTGCGGTACATGGCGGCCGCCGGAACCAATCAGGAGCCGCTGCTTGGGAATCAATGACGGCGAGCAACATGGCGTCCTCATTGCTTCCTGTGCGCTGCCGCCATCTGGTGGTGACTAGCGGAAATGAGCTACCGCATTTCGTCGCCTGCAACTAGCAGAATTGTCCTGTCTCGGGCCCCATGCATATTTAAACATGCACAAATGAGCGGTAACAAAATCGCTTGTCAGTCTCGCAGTGTTCGACTTCTACGGTTTTAGTTGTAGCCCATCTGGAGCCATCAGCGCTCGACTTCCATACATTAATTGGCTTTACAAACCAGGTACCTTAATTATTCTCTCCGCCAATATTTCTTGCAGCAGTAGAGAAGCAGTACCGAAAAGCATAAGCAAGAGGATGCTCTAACCACACGAAAGAGAAAGGGTGATAATTACATGCGATAATTAAATAAACCATACCATGTGTTTCTGACTGTTTGCATATCGTTATTTTAAACCCTGCGACAGGTACGCCGGTGCTGTGTCTGCAGGTGGATTGTACAGCAAGGCGGGTGTTGTGTACGTGATAGATTTCAGTGATGCAACGATCAATTAACTAAAATTGAGTAAAGAACTTTTCCTATTTGATTTCGGGGACAAACATTCAATTAAGAACTTTAAAGTTATCAACATAGCAGTCGAGACTATTTTTGTATTTTCTTTATCATCAATGAGTTTCGAAATATTTAACATCAAAAATGCTCTTTCTTCAGCTCGTAAAGTTGGCTTCTCGCAACGCACGTTTTTGAAATGGAGTCGCTAGGCGTACTCATGACGTGTAAATCACGTTTACTGCTTCTACAATATAAAATAAAAAGACGGCTTCCGTATTTGGTGTATTAAAAGGTGCAAGAAACGCACTTTAAATACGTGTATTGCAGGAAGTCCACTTTCCGAGCTAAAAAGCGTATATACGACGTCAAATATTTCGAACTGCATCGCCGATAAAGTTTTAAAACAGTTCAGAACCTTTATGTTGACGGCCTTCAATTCCTTAATATAATGCTGTCCCTAATGTTAAAGCACAAAAGGTTATTGGTTAATTTTAGTTGCTTTATCCATTAGTTACTGAGCTTTATCACGTACATATGTTCGCCTTGCTGTAGAATCCACCTGCACAAACCGCGCTGACGTATGACTTGTAGGGTGTAAAACAACGATTTGTAAACATTTAAAAGACCTGGTATATACCAACTGCAAAGTTGTTCATACAATGAGGAAGACGTCATAGAAACTCGTTATAGATGCCATCTTGTATTCATCATGCACTCTAATGGTATGCCAAAGTTTTTTTCTTTTTGATACTTGCTTTTTTTTTGTCCTGCAATTGAAGGCTGCAGAAGCTATAAATAAATAAATAAATAAATAAATAAATAAATAAATAAATAAATAAATAGCAGGCTGGCAAAGAAAGTGTCAATTTTAACCTTACAAAACTGATTGCGCAGAAGTTGAGTAAAAAATAATACTAATAAAATTGCAGCAGCCACTTATTATGAGTAAGTGAGGAAACGCGTGTTTGGGCTTACTTATAAAGCTATAACCAACGATATTACCTAGACCTATATTTCGTGCATAGTTGGGGAAGGAGCAAGGCGGCAAAAAGAATCGAAAGCTATGGAAACGCTAATACAAGGACATGCAACGGATGAGATGTATACCGTTGCGAGGCTGTCTGTTTCGACGAACTTAAGATATTTAGCAAGGTGCAGAGCGTAGCGATTGCGTGATTTCAAGATCTGCAGATAGCACAGATTAATAAATTCAATGGTAGAGAGTTGTTATAGGAAAAAACAGATAAATCAAGACAAAATACACAGTAGTTCGAAAGCAAACGGCCGAAGTGGACTGCAGCGTTGAAGGGCCACTGTCCACCCTATTGAAAATATTTTCTTCCCCGGTGACTGTGAGGCTTCGCCTCAGAACGCAAGGCCGCAAAAAAGTTTTTGAAAAGATTAATTAACAACGCAGTTACAGCCAGCGCAATCAACCGACTTCGCGGTCCTTCTCCTTCTTATACGAAATTAAGAATCGCCGATCGTCCAATCGCAAATATGTTTCTCAAAAAACAAAAGGCCCTGCTATGATTTGTCACGCCATAAAGCCTCGAAAATATACAAGACAAAACTAGCAGAACTGTCCAGCATTATGTCAATAAATGCAATGTAAGCGAATTCCAACAGGGAAGACTTGAAACAGCTCTAACGCGCAGAGAAGAATGAAGGAAATTACGCATAACCAGGAGCATGCATATTGCTAAAGCAAAAGACTAAAACACCAGTTTGAGTACATGGAAGATAAGGAAATCTGGCTTAACAGACGAACTCAATACTGATTCATAATATAGTCAGTGAAAGAACCGCGGCGGTAATAGTGAAATGGAGGCATAGATAAAATAAAAATTTTGGAGGCAGAGAAATTCGGGAAAGTCACAGAAACGATTCAAAATGGAGAGGGGACATAAAGTCAGGTGAGGACACAGAAATAAAATGCGCGCAAAAGACTTGCAACATCGAGCAGGCACTCTATGTTTTTTTTTTTTTTATCGAATATTCAAATGCCAACATCCGCAATTCGAGTTGGAGATGCAAGAAAGCTAAATCAGCGTATACATCTTAGAGAATCATCAGTGCATAAGGTATGAATACTGACAGTGGTGTAAACAGCAAAAAAAAAAAAAAAAAAAAAAAAAGAAAACGAATACAAAGAAACAACCATGTCAACGGGGAATTTACCACCAGCGTAACTCAAACTAAAACAGCATGAAACAATAATATGATCTTATCGGGCACTGGAGAAGATAAACGCGGGTAGTAACAACGTCCGAAAGGTAAGTACTCCGTTCTTTTTATAGCTGGAGGGCAGAGAGGGGGTGGCCTATACTATAAACCTTTTCTGCAGTTTCATTTCTGCACTTCTAACGAATTGTTAGTGTGAGAGAAACCTAATGTTTATCTTTTAGGTATTATGTTTTACGAGTTCTATTTATTTCACGCTATATGTTTTCAACAAAGTATATATTTCCTGCGTTTGCTACCATAGGTCGTCCCATATTTTGTGGTGTGACAACAGAACTGTTGAAAATGAAATCACTAAAGACGACCAGGCCACCCGATCTCGATGCGAATGTCTCAGACGCAGCACGCATATTTTGAGACGGTCGAACATAGGTCGTTTACATGTAACTGCTCGTATTCTATAAACGTCTGTGGTGCGCTCTTAAAATTTCAATGACAATGATTAAGCACTCGTCTAGCTTTAACAGCTAAGTAACCGACATGATAATTCCAAGGCCAGTTTGTCACATTCCACGCCAGCACTGAGGGCGTACGCAACGTCACACATTATTCTTCAGCCACCTGCGCCAGTTCTCTCTTCCTGGAAATTTGTACAGTTAGGAGACAACAAGCCAACTGACATCCGCAGACCGACGTCTGCCAACTCGGCATCGTTGCTTCGCCAGAGATTTGAAGAGCAAGATACTCACCTGCCTCAAGAGTTCATTGTAGCGTACGTGGATATGGAAGCCTGCAAGGCTGTGAAGCCAAAACAGCAATCCTGTCCACGGAGACTAGCCTGAATCAGACCTCTACGTTTCAGCTTTCGGAGCCATGCGCTTACATCTTTCTGTGCTGATCTCGTGGCAGTTCAGGAGGCACTCTCTCCGTGGCTTCCATAACCATGCTCCCTGCAGCCCACGTTGTAATCCGCACTGACGCACTTCAAGCAGTGCGGTTGCTCCGACGTGTCAGCCACTGCCCTAAAATTTGCCAAGATATCCACCAGCTTGCGGCGCGCATCCCGCTGTCAGTACGCATTGAGTGGGTCCCACGGGACCTGCTGCCTTCCCAAAGTCAAGCAGATTTAGCGACACGCCTCGTGAACCAAGACGCATCAATCCCACGGCTCCTTGAAGTGGACGACGCTACGCTCTTTTTATCAAGAAAGGAACACCTCCGGCGCGGCACACGTGCACTTATCCCTCCGTGTGCGGTATCCCTTCCCCGCGGTCTCACCCGTGCAGAGGAGGTTGCGCTTAGAAGGATCCGGGTCGGTGTTGCCCTCACACCAGCTGTCACTAGGACGTGGTCTCACTTCCGTCACTTATATCCCCGCCCAGGGTGCCCGATCTGTAAAAATGAAAATGTTGAAGTCGACATTCACCACTTGCTGTGGGACAGTGCCCAGCACTGGAACCAACACGAATCCGGCACCTGAGAATAGCTGGCCTTTCAGCAACCAATACTGCCTCATATATCGCTTGGACGCAAGGACCTCATCATCGATCACTCCTCGACTTCATAAAATCAGCCAACCTTTTTCCATTCATTTAATCATTTATTCATCCTTCATCTCATACCCTATACTGATGCCGTGAGGTAATAAATATTGATAAAAAAATTCGAAATATGATTAACGCAGAAATATTTGTAGTTAGGAATCAAGAAAATTTCTATAGAAGCACAGCAGTGGCTGTCTTTTACTAGTAAATCTGATTAAATTAAGTTTTAAAGCTTGACGTTCATTTCCCACCCTTAACTGGCACCAAATCAACTCAGCACTTAACGCCATTTTGGAGTGTTCTGAAATGATCATCAAATGCTGCACTATGAATATAAGAATAACATGCGTAAAACCTTATATTAACAGAGACGTTGTCTGCCAGGCCATTTATAGGTATGTAGAAGCAAAAAAAAAATAATAATAATAAGTACCGAAGGCGTAGAAGAAGGCTCATGTAATATTAATTACGGGAAACTTGAGGTTGAAGGCCTAAATGATTTAAAGACGGCTTACTTTAAACTGGCCTATTCTTACAAGACATTATTTGTCAAGCTGGTTGATAACAGAAGCAAATGAATGTCGAATTTCAATGAAATAATATGGCAGAGGGGTGCTTTATAATTATTCGTATTTATGTCATCGAAGAGTTTGAAGAAATAGGCTTAATACATCAACTCCTGCAAGTGTCGTATATAGATTATAAACAGAGAATTTTTGCGTATTAATGAACTCGAAGCGTGCCCTATATGCGCCCGTTCTCGAAAAAAAGAAAGACTGCAATGCAAGTAAATATAATGCGTAGCGACTATAGTTTTAAAACAAACACAGCATCTATACGTCTAAGAAGATGCATAACGAGAGAAAACAACAACAACAACAACAGCCACAACAACAACAACAACAACAACAAGAGAGTTTTGATTTTATGTAACTAGTGTTTCTCTTTCGCATATCCAAACTTCCTTCATCCTCCGCTATTGAACGTGCACAAACAGGAACGTGCGCGCACACAGAAGCACACACATAAATAATGCACACGCAGCATATGCACACACACACGCAAGATAGACTGCAGTTTGCGTGCATTGAAAGCACAGGTGCTAGAAAGCCACTCGCAGGCATTGGTTAACCAAAGAAACTTTCCCGCGCAAATGCTTGCAAGCATGCACCTCTTCGCGCAAGCCTTCTTTCCTCGTCGCTTAGCAGCGCTTTTATTCAAGCAGCTGGACTTATACGATTGAAAAGAGAACTCAAAGAACCGGCGACTGTCGCAAGAACATCAGATCACACGTTGTGCATGCTGTCCTCCGTGAGTGAGCAAACGGGCTTTCTCTATAACAGACGAACTTCCAGCTTTGTAAGCTTCTGTATTTGAAGAATTTCAATTCAAGCCACCACTATTTCTTTGTCAGTCTTAAGAGCTATAGCGTGGTGTGAGGAAACTGCCGATGACCGCTAAAATCATAGCCATTGTGCTTCTTAACATTACCTGAAAAAAAAAAAAAAGTCAATAATATTATGCTGGCGCAACTGGCGCGACCATTTCTGAGAGTTTCTTAACTAAAGAACTCATAAGCCACCATCGGCGAAGTACCATGTGTCGACCAGGTCTACCGACTACAAAACCATTTCACTTCATACCATATAACTTAGCCGTGAAGTATGGTAAAGAAAAAAAATGCTATTTTGCATCCGCAGATGTAAAATTTAATGTGCTGGCTAAGTTGTAACAAACGAGCGAAAACCTCAGAAATGTAAACGAGCACAAAAATCTTCAATGGATGAGAGATGGCCTTGTCTCCTAAATACGGCACATCATCAGGGCCAATTTCTTGTGCTTAACAGGCAATATTTTTTTCGCGGGGGGGGGGGGGGGGGAAAGGGATTATTATCGCTCAAACATAATAAGAGCTTTCTGTACTGCAATTTTAAAAACAAACGTATCCTTCGATTTAACATTTAATCTTGACAGTATACTCCTCAGCACATTGTCATCGTAAGCGGGCGGCCTTTTAAATTGTATCATTTTAAAATTGTGATGCACCTCAGTGCGGTCTGTGCAAATAACCTTCACAGCAAACCTTGCATTACGAATAGGGGCGATGAAAAGAAATGCGAACAGCGCTGTGCCCGTGCGTTCCGCTTTTAGAACTTACTCAATTGGTTCGGTTTTATGCATTATTTTTAATGGCACAGCGACTGAAGCTATATATGAGGGACTCCATAGTGAAGAGCTCCAGAAATTTCGACCATCTGGTGTTCTTTAACGTGCACTGGCATCGCGCAGCACACCGGGGCACCTCGCTTTTCGACTACATCGCAAAACGGTCGCCGCGGCCGGGATTTGATCCCGCGTTCTCGGGATAAGCAGTCGAGCGACCTATAACCACTTGGCCATTTGCGGCTAAACTCGAATTTACTTGCTGTCGGGCTCGTACTTTGGTGCTAACAAAAACACACTCGGTCTTTATAATCGTATAAACACTATCAGGTTTTTACTACTCGGATACAAGAGCGACAAAAAGTGAATTCGAAAAGTGGAGCGCGTATACGCGTCGCGCTGTTTTCATTTTTTACCGCTATCATACGTAGATCTATAAGTTAGGTGAATATAAAAAAAAATTAACTAATTACCCTTCCTTCTTTTTTAGCTTAGGGGCCAATATTATAGTGCGAAAAATACAGAATGATTCACTTTTCCTTCCTGACATTTTCTTAATGTACACCCTTGCGCAAAAATGGAGAGACCAGGCGAACCGACGATTAATGCTTTTTTTTTTTTTTTTTTGATGGTAAAAGCCTGTCTAGGCTCATGGAAGGAATCCCGTGAGCGAGAGTTGTGCGCGAGATTTATGCGAAGATCTATTCGCGAGATCTGTCGTATTCCGCGAGATTCCACAAGATTTGTTCTTGTCAGCGTCCCTGCCATCTGCAATGACACACTTAAACGCGAGCCAAGGAACGCCACGTGACAGGAGCGATGGTGTACCGTCCAAACCCACACTTGCTGGAGAAAGTGTGACCGATACTTCGCCTTCCCTTTCCTGTAAACCAATTATAATTATATGTAGCACTGCGACGAACGCCGATAACAGGCAAACGATGAGAGGCAAATGGATAGGAAAGGAAGGGCATGCTTTCGCCATTCTTCTCCTAAGAAACATTTAAGAGACCATCTTTTATTTTTCTGTAGAAAACAATGTACTTGACAAATTTATCCGGAAAGA
Source organism: Amblyomma maculatum (assembly GCF_055883805.1). NCBI lineage: Eukaryota > Metazoa > Arthropoda > Arachnida > Ixodida > Ixodidae > Amblyomma > Amblyomma maculatum. The sequence continues at coordinate 82,678,271 of NC_139349.1, forward strand.
TGAAGATATACCCTATGCATATCTCAAAACATCCGCTCCACCGTCAGAAAAGACTGCTGTGCAGTTTTGTCAAAGCGCGAGTACGTATCAAGATGGAAGCGTATATTAGTGCTTGTTAGTCTCAAGATGGCACCATCAGAAGCCAACCCACAATGCATAAGAACATTTTTTGCGTTTATGAAGGTAGCAGATTTGTGGCAAATTCAAGTGCACGCGGTGCCTTCCTATATGATTTCATACTGAAGCCCAGTGTATGAAGTTACATTTCGCCTCTCTCGAGAAATGTCTGAACATTATTTCTGCATGCAGCTGTTGCAGAGGCTTGCCTGTTGCAAATGTGATAATATGGCTTTGCGACGTGCAAATAGGGGTATATTTAATACACATACGTGTATTAATTTTCCGATGATGGTTGTCATCATTACTTGACTCAAATGTTGGGAAAAGGGGAAGTCAGAAGAGCGCACGCGGTGGCCCACAGATCATGCGTACGTGCCTGAATCACCGAGGAAGACACGCCGGAGCTGATAAAGCATTCAAACCGAAGCTATAAGGCTGACGGCTCTATCTGAGCTCCGTGTTTTGACAAGCCTTCGCACAAACACACACACGCACATGAAGAAATGTGGAGAGGGGACGCGTCGGGGCAAGCCCAAACTGCACAGCAAGGAAATAACCGAAATGTCCGTCGCTCTGACATGCCCTCGAATCCGCAGCACCCTCGCCGGCAATCCCACACGACACGGGCGAGACGCAAAAGCCTATCATCATCATCACCATCATCATCATCATCATCACCATCATGATGATGATGATGATGATGCCACCATCTCTTCTTACTTCATCCATCCACTTGTGCCTCTGCTGCCCCCCTATTTCTTTCCTTTTTTGCATCTGCTCTGGCACTGGCTCTACAAAACGACCTCCAGCAATTTGTTTCGCGCAAAGCGTTCCATACCAAATGCTCTAATTACAACTGCAGAATTGAGGCCCCGTATCTCGCTCTGACGTTGGCTTAGTTAAGGATCGAGTGCTATACGTATCATGCTTGACGTCATGACGACGCATTATCCTGGTTGCCTAAAACGCCAAGTACTGATTGGTCCCATATGGATGGGCCAGAATCACTGTATAAGCTAACTTTTTCTGACCATCATGAGGTTTCACAGCCAGACCCAAACACTTAGCAGTGACAAACAAGTCATACGAGCAGTGGGAGCTATGCATCCCTGTCCAAACAAGGGCCAGGATTATAATTCCAGCTTGTACGGCTCGGACACGTGAATCAGCACCATGACTGCTTCGACAACCTTTCAACTCCTCTTTCCTCTCTTTTTGGGAAATAAGCGCTTCAACGAACACAAGCGACCGCGCTTTTATCCGCGGTTGCTGAGCACTCCGACTGCTATCGGCATTCCGAATCACCCGAGCAGCTATCGCTAAAATCCCTCATTACCTCAAGGGTCAAACTCCAGTGTGACACGGATTGATATTGCATACGCTATGAGAGATGCCGTAGTGAAGTTCCTCGGTTAAATTTCAGCCAACAAGGGTTCTGTAATGTACACTAACATCGCACTGCACACGGACGTCTTGAGGTTTTCCTCCATTGAAAAGCGGCCATCGCGACCTGGATTGAACCCACATCATGGGCTCAGCGGTCGAGGGCTTTAACCGCTGATCCCCCCGGAATATCTACCCTCGCGGAACATTTGCGCGGAACCTCTACTCTCCAGCTCAGGTCTAACTCCCGAACCCACCGCGTGTCGGCGAATGACATTGAACTCGTCACGAGGCCACCGCTTTCTTCTCAGCCTCTGAGAGGGGATAAGAACATCTTCACAAGGCCCCACTTCACCTTCTCCTTCTAAAGTTAGCTGACTGTCTGAATTGCAAGGAGTTTACATATGCGTCCTTTTATATTCAGTTATACGCGAAAGCGTCGCGAGATTAGCAGAGCGCTATAGCGCTCTGCTAATCTCGCGACGCTTTCGCGTTCTTTAAATTACTGAAAAATGTGAAGCCCATGTGTATACATAGCACAGTGCTAGTAGTTTAGGAGCGAAAGCTCTACACTCTGACGGGCCTCCACTCCCCGGATGTCAGTGAATAACCTTCAAGGCCTCGCAAGGTCAAACTATGGCATAGTTGTAGCGCCTGTAGCGCTTTCACACTAAAATGAAGTAAAAAAAACATCGCAGCGGATTTGAACTGGTCGTGTTCGAATCCGGACAGTCAGGTTAAGTATAATAGTTGTGCGCCTAAACCACTTAGCCACCACGGCGGGGACTTCCGCTCGTTATAATCGCGCTGTAGGGTTAATATAGGGTTAATATAAGGCCAGACTGCCGCCATTTTTGTCTTAATTTTGATAAGAAAATGGCAGTCAGTTAATTTGCTGCTTAATCTACGCCGCTCGTCTTCTTCGTATCTTACTAATGCACCTTCAGTCTTCCTTTAAGAAAACAGCACCACGGTGGAGTGTCAGTGTGGTTGTCAGTGTGGTGTCAGTGTCAACCCCACGGGGTTGACTTAGTCTCTGACTCAAGCCCTCTGCACGCAACTATCCCTACTGCACGATTTCGTCCTCGAATTTTATGAGCGAACATATCATCTTAATGCGGCCTATTATTGCTATATACAAGCATGCTCCACAAGCACGCGTTTCTATTGCAAATAGAAACGCGTATAGAAGCGATGAGACGTCGAGAAAAAAGACGAAGCTGAATCCAGCAGGTCCAAAAGAAGTTGCATCACACTATTATAAGTTAATGAGTGATTATTAGCTGTGATTATTATAGGGTATCAGAAAGGTTCAATAGGAATAAAAGAACGATATGAATCCGAAAAGTATGTTCCAGACTTTTAAATAACTTTTGCGAAAGTGTGCATCAGAGGCTGGTCAGCAAATTAGCCCGTCAAGGAAATGGACTGTGAGTTTAGTGGTGTCGCTTTAAAAAAAAAAAATCATAATAATAAGGCAATGGGAAAATTCATATGCACACCCGTGCGATGCTTATTGCAGGTTTGGCGACGATATCTATATATACCTGCAAAACATATACGAAACAAACACTCACAAAACAAGAAATAATTGCTTGCTGCCCAAGAAAATGAGCCAAAATACGTTCTATTCTTATTGAAGCTAACGTTTTTTTAAGGAAAAGGTTGTAAGTTTGCAGAAATAACCTATCTATTTTCGACGTCTCCGAGCCACGAAGCTTTATTAAAGCAGCCCACACAGCTCGTCATTTATACATTCTATGGTTTGAGTACACCGCGAAAACAAAACGAAACGAAGGGGCAGCCAAATACGCGAACCTCATTATGCAGTGGTCAATTTCCTCCTAATGAGAAAGGTTTTTCTATGCAAATAGCCCGCACTATAACCGCTACTTTATCTCCACCGCATCGCGCGGTGGGCACGGGAACCTGCACCCTCGTAACATGCTTAGCGGTTCGCCAAACGCACACGGCCGCGAGAAAGCCGAAAGGAAAGAAAGCAAAAAAGATGAGACCTCTCGAAGAACGCGGCCATCAAAAGACAAGAACTGAGCTAAACAATAAGCGCGACAGTTGTTTAACATCGGACACATCGCTAACGATGTTTGTTTACCCTTCCATCTTATTTATCATCTCCGGGCACCTCTTTTGTTTGCTCTTATCATATGCACCGGGATGAACAAGGTAGCGAACGAACAGCGCACTCCTCACGGAAGGTTCAAACTAGAAGAATAAGAAACAGTAAAGTCAACAAGCTGGAAGCAAGACGGGCGGAAGCGCCTTGTTTGTTTTCCATGTCGAGATCCCATTGTCTGACTTCCAGCGCTGATAATTGCTTTCGAGTGAAGGTACTTCGGGAGCTGCTCCAAATGGGATAAGCATAACGAATTTGTAGACGCCGCGGCCTGGCGTTATTACCGATTCATTTTGTTTTTGTTTTTGCTGTTGCTGTTGCTGTCACCGTGTGTGTGCAAACTCGTGGTCGTGTCTCGTTTTAAACGCTTAGTGATGGCTCACCTGGCTTGCATCGGAATAAGGAAGGGTGGATGCGCTCGGGTCGTTAATTAATTGTTTTGGCTTTCTTTCACTTACTCTGTTGCTATTTCTATTTGACGTACGATGTATGAGCTACGCAAAAGAAAATTGGGGGAAGGGGTGCAGATGAGCACAAAGGAACACGCGATGACAAGAGGAACAGGAGTAGGAGGAGGAGAGGAAACAATTTTATTTAACGCACTATGACATGATCTTATTTTGATAAATCGTGAGCTTTTTTGAGCAGCCATTTCCATGGGAAAAGAAGTATTTGAAGCGGGAGCGCACATTAAAGATGTAGATAGCCGTTTATAAAGACATGTAGTCACTGGCAGTATCGTATTTACTATAACCCATGGGGGCCTCCATTATAAGTCGGAATCCTAAATTCAAAAGGCAGGAATAAAAAAAAAAACGAAAAATGAGGAAACTGAAAATGATAGGATAGGTATACAGAACGCGAATGACATTCATCTACCGCGAATCTAGCTCACTCGTCGTCCCCAACGCTATAGTCTTGTTGTCACTGTCCCCCGCATACAATCCACAATCCTCTGCTTCATAAAATCCATTAGAAACGCAGCCCTTTCTGAATAAATTCTTCATCTCAACAATTCTACCAGCGCTGGCTTTTTGTAGCCTGCTGAAGTTAGCTCGTAAATTTCGGTCAGCCACTCTACATAAAAATTTCGTGGCCTGTTTGCTGTGCAGACGTCAAGGGCTGTAGCTAACCCGTCACGCCGCCAGGTATATACGATCGCAAGCTTTCACTCAGTCGGTCAGGTACACGCGGTAGGAACATAGACAAGGAGAAATAGGGGCTGGGAGTGGGACGCAATATTTTTAGCACTGCGCTTCAAATAGAAGCGAATAATTTTAAAACAGATCACCCACTAATTACTTTCCCTGACACGCGTAGCGCTGTAACGCCCTCTCAGACCTGCAAGCGTATTCGTATCAAGAACGAAGCTCCTCCACGATCCGTGAAATTCCTGCTTGAAGTTGTGTCTAGAGCACTGCACGGGCCTGAATCCGAGGCCCGACCCCGATGCATAAATCCCGACCGCCCCTCGACTTCAGGCCCGGGCCTGCTAAATTATCGCTGAACTCAGCCCGGCATGCAAAGCTCGGAGTGAAGCCCAGCCCGGGCTCGGCCTGAGCCCGATCCAGGTCCATTCTCACAGTGCTGCCTAAGGTAAATCGCTCACTCTGAATACACAGGCTCCTACAACACGAAAAGGAACCACCGACAAAGAAGTGGAGATCGCAGTAACGCTTTAGGAATTAATTCTTACCACGAAAGGAAGCAATAATGGGGCATGTTCACCCGGTCAGCTTTTTGAACTGTCATCTCGTAGATGCGCCGAGATAACGCAGAGGAACCTAGAAGTTCCAAGGGCCAAAAGAAGTTTGTTGCATACAGGCGTAATAAGCTTCTTTGCATTCCCTGGAGATTTTCAATCAGTTATATTTTACAGCCCACAATGTCTAAAAATTAATCGCCCTCGCAACTAGTGGAATGACAATTTTATAATGAGCGCGATTTTATGGGTTGAGTCTATGGCCGAAGTCTCAGTTAATGGAGACAAAAAAAAAAAAAGAAAAAAAAAAAACCGAAAGGCTTGCGTAGTACGTCCCCAAGGTTATTCCGGATAAATGAGGTACACCGTAGCGGAGGCCTCCAGAAATTTCGAACCCATGGGGTTCTGCAGCGTGCACTGACACCGGACGCAGCAAGGGCGCCATGTTCTTCGGTTCAGTCGAAACGAGGCCACCCCGGCCAGTATTCCACCCGGTTCGTCAGTTCAGTATAAGCACGATTTAAGCACTGACACACCGTGAAGTGTAATTTTTATTTATTTATTTATTTATTTATTTATTTATTTATTTATTTATTTATTTATTTATTTATTTATTTATTTATTTATTTATTTATTTATTTATTTATTTATTTATTTATTTATTTATTTATTTATTTATTTATTTATTTATTTATTTATTTATTTATTTATTTATTTATTTATTTATTTATTTATTTATTTATTTATTTATTTATTTATACATCAAAGACCCAAATTCAAGGGGTATTACATGAGGGAGTGGGTTTAGGTACACAAGCTTTCTATGGGTGATTTTAAGGATGATGGGTCGGTATGAAGTATATACGGTGTTGGGCATGTCATTCCAGTCTTTTGCGGTGCGAACAAAAAATGAAGACAGATGCACAGAAGTCCGGGCAGGTGGTGGATAGACGGTCTTCTCGTGACTGGTGCGACTGGATGTGCGATAGGCGGGCCATATAATAAACTTGAAGAGGGGATGATGATAAATCTTGTGAAAAAGACACAGTCTTGCGATGTTACGATGTATTGCTATGTTCGTGAGGTTAGAATTGCGTTTTAGTTCCTTACATGATACCAGTAAGCCGAGTGGATGAATCTTGCCGCGCGATTTTGTATTGCTTCGAGAATGTTAGTAAGGTTACTTCGGTGAGAGCCGTAAGCAGCACTCGCATATTCAAGTTTTGGACGGACAAATTTAGGTGCGCCAGTAATTTTACGGACGGAGGTGCTAAGCGCAGTGTTCCCCTGAAATATCCAAGTACACGATTTGCATTGTTAGTACTCTGCGTTACGTTATCTGACCAGTTAATATCGGCTGTTAGATGAATGCCTAAATATATATATAAGTAACTAAATAACTGAATATAACTTACGCTAAGTTTTTCTCAGCTCAAAACATGGCCATTTCATCCCAGTCACAGCTGCAACGCCTTAAGTACACTTCACTGTACAATATACAATATATATTGAATCGAAAGCTGGACACTGACCTCTATCACGGGCCCATTAAGGCCGACCCGGGAAACTAAAGACCCGGGCCCGGCCTAGTCCCGTCTGAACAACCGACCAGGCCGGGGCCGGGCTTTCGGCCCGGCCCGAGTCTTAGCCGGGGCCATATTTTCATGTACAAGTAGTGCAAGTACTTTCGCAAGCGATGGGAGTACAGTATTAGACATTAGAGACGGAAGGAGAAGCACAGATGACGGTTAACGAACGCATGCTGCAAACATAGACGCTAACTACATTGGTGCTATAGAACCACGTTAAGTGCAGCCCAACGCACCAGACAATAAATAAGACAAATGCGACAAGTACAAGTCATTGTACACAGTCTTGTTTCCTGTGTGATAGTTAAACTAATTGTCAGCGTCGATCATGCATGTTCTTCGTCGATGTTGTTCCGGCGTGTTGACTCCATTGGAGATAGTGTCGATGTTGTCAGGATGCATGTTGTCCAGACATCATCACGAAAGTGATATCGGGAGGCCTATACGTTGGGCTGCAAAAGTAAAATAAGATGTTCAAGGCAAACATTCCCAGCCCTCTAGCTCTCTTTCGAGGGGGATTAGCGACAGCGATAGTTCTATGGCGTCTGCACCAACCTCCGAACTTGTGAAAGGAGTCCTGTGCATTTGAGTGCATACTTGGATAATAATCAAACTGCGCGGCTGTTGAATCTGATAGCCTCCGCTTACGACACAGTAAAACTCCTACGTAATTTGAAAAGAAAGCTCTCGAGAGGACGGCCATGGTAAAAAACAAAAAGGGGAGAGAATAGCAAGCAGATTTTGTTACATAAATCCATTCTGAGGTGCGTGCCAGCTTACTAGATATACGCACCATGAGGCAGATAATATTTATCGTTTTCATTTACTTGCAGTACTCCAACTCTAAAACGATATAGGAGTTGTATAAGAGAATACACATCACGCTTAGTAGTACGAAAGGAAACAAGAAAAAAGTTCAAACTAACAAATCAATGATTTAATCAAGGGCAAAAATAAACTTGGCTTGATACTGCCTGGTTGGGTACCTTTCAAACTGCCCGTGTGCGCAGGGCACGTGTCTCGTCGAGCTCAGAAACTAGCATCTGTGTCGATCAGGATTCTATCCGCTCACAAAATGCCATGAGATCTCAATCTACTATAAATCAAAGTCATTTCTTTCTCAACCTTGAGGATGCTATGCCGTTTAAGACCAAAATAATCTTTGATTACGTTCTGTCTTTTCTAAAGTCTATGAAGTTCTTCATAAATAATAGATAGATGGATTTATTGAAAGGAAAGGCACACAGGTCGGCCGGAATGATTAAAATCTGGCCTGCTGCTCTGCACTGGGGAAGGGGAAGGGGAGAAGAAACAAGATCATGATGGGTGACGATGTGGGAGAAGGCATATGAAATATATATACAGGCTCTGTAGCTTGCCTCACAAGCGCGAATCAAGCCCGCTGGCGCACAGAAACGGCAAAGAGCCCGCACTGCCCGCACTGCCTGGACACCCTTCCCCTTGCCCTGCCAAGCGCCCAGCAGCAGTTCCTCCGACAGAGGCCTCTTGTCCAAACGCTTCAAGGAAGCGGCACCCATAAATAACGTTACGTGAATCACCTGCGAATAAATATTTCTGCTGGGATCGCCACATGTTCCAACGGTCTGCCAAAGCAGATCTTACCAAGGTCTGCTTGCCAAAGATCTTGCCCAAAAAAAAAAAACTTTTTTTTTTTTTTCCACGAGTGTATCGTGATGTTTCTTATGCCCGAACCTGTTGAAATCATCCTAGGCCATTGACATTCTATCCTGAAAAGGGAACGAAAGTTAGATGAGCGAGAAATGGACTGCTTCTTCTTTCTTTTTTTTTTTTCGGGAATTCCGAGCTATTCCCAGATGAAAATATTTTACGGACTGATACTGGCGAACAGACCTTATTGCGCGAAAATATATATTTGCTGAAGGATAACCTTTATGAATGAAAGAAAAAAAAAAAAGCTGTGAACAAACACTCGATCAACGTATCTGCTTTGTGAGCTAGGGAAACTTTTTTCACATACACATAAAGAAATCTGAACTTTTCGCTCTCCATTCATAAACTGTCCTCATGTTGAAAGTGTACTTGACGTACTCCAAGCGGTTAAAATGAATCTCGAGGTACCCACCTGAACCGGCGTCATAGCCCGGGAATTCAGCTTCGCACATAGAAATGTCAGCGTTTAAGCTTGTTGTTCACCCATTCATCAAATGAGTTTAAGAAGAAAAAAATTGAGGCAATGAATTCACGAAAAGAGAAAGCTCGAACGAGAGCCTTCTGACACACTGATGTCACGATTCGGGTGGGAATTTGCTACCTGTGCCAAGCCGAAAATTAAGAGAAACAATAGCGCGAGTACTGCCGATAAGACGAATAAAGCGGAATTAGGAAGTTGTTGCATTTGCTCTGGACCTGTCTTGCTCACTGTCTTCGTCGCTTGTGGATAGACTTTCTTGTTGCAAACAACAACCGAATGAGGGGATTCGATGTCATTAAGCGTTCTTATTCTACCGTTTTTGCAGGTAAGCTCGGCGGTCGGATTCCCGGTGCTGTGCTCACGAAATCACTCTCCGTACTTGCTGAGCCAGGAGGCCGGCATCCGAGAGAGACAACGAAGACTTGTATTTTACCTGATCACGTTTTAGAAATATCAATCTTGTTTTAACATACAATGATAAATCAGGAAACAGGGATCGCCCCGTATTGTTCTTTATGGACGCATAGAAAGCTCTGGAATGATTTTATGTGCCTGTCTATTATACCCTCTCCACATCCGACTGGGCCATGGGGGCTTTTATTACGCCAATCGAAATGAATAAGGTCATGGACAAAATTATGATGCTTTCAAACACCTCGTCGTGATAAAGGTCTGGAGATATATCATGGTAACATGAATTAGGTGATATTTGCAAGCCCCTGTGCGAGTACATTTTAGCTCACTGACAATATAAAACTTTAACGAAAATGGTCGGGAAGTCAGGGATACGCGTCAGCCCTTGCAGGTTTCGCTCAATATGATCGTCGAGGCCTAGAGAAAGCACCATATTTACTTTGTGTTTAACGATCAGTAGTGTGATTTGATCAATTAATAAATAAGAAATAACCTTTTCTGCGTTCCATAAACAGGGCAGGCTATAGGGCTCTGCGAGAATGTACTTGGCCTGAGATTTTTCAACGTATATAGTTCGAAATTGCAGTGAGCGGATGTGTGTGCATTTTGCCTCCTCGTAGATCGCCGCTTAAACCTGGGATCTATATGCTCGGAGTAGCGGAGCGCGATGGTCACCCAGCCAGCCGTGGGATAGACTGTCCAACTAACCTTTTTCCAGCGGCTCATGCGAACACAGTCGGTACATCGATCGATTTGTCTATCAAGTATTCAACAAATCAATCGATCGACCGATCAATTAAGCAGTCGATCGGTCGGTCGGTCAAGTAAGCAAGCTATAGCAACCCTTATTCCACTGATATAAAGCGGATGAAATTCTAAGGAAAATGACATCACCAAAGGCACGGAGATATGTGCTTCAAGCATCCCACGCATCCATTTCAGTTACTCCTTCATGCAGTGGTAAGGGATCATGGAAACAAAGGCATTAGCCATGTAGACATGCTCTCAAAGAGGCAACAAACCCGGAAGTGCTATGAGAAACGTGTACGGCAAAACACGATGCTTATACTTCTTGTAACGAAACAATCAAATTTCATCCCGTGGGCGCGCTCACCTCAGCGTATATGCTTTCAGCCGCTGCCCTGCGCTTTATAAGTATACGTCCAGTCCCCTTACTCGACAAAAATAAAAGACAACGAGCATGGGCAGGAAACTTCTCTTTAAAAGTTCAGTTGTGCCAAACTCAACCGCGGTACACATATCGTGTACACAGAGTGTGTACGCTGAGTACACCCACACCGTCGATTGTGTTCGGCGTGCACGAGATCCACACGGCGTGCATGCGCGAGCGGAGGGCGTGCATAATTGTCGGTGTCGAGAACAGGACTCGTGACCGAATACATGCAGGCAGGAAAGTATATAACGTTGGCCCATGCGCCTGACGATGGCACGGGAGTGCGAATGGGGAGGTATGCAAATGAGGCTATTGTCTGCGAAAGCGTGAAATTACTGGACGATGGACGATACGTGCACGGGTACATGCATGTTGGTGCTGTATTCGTTTGCCGCCTCTGTTCTCTGCGCGATCGGCGAGCGGCTTCGTGCATTCCATGTAAGATGAGCGAAATATTCGCAGCTTCACGCCGTTGTTAATGTGGTACGTACTGAAGGTAAGTAACGTGTTAGAGCACACCTGTTCTTTCCTTTTTTGTTCTTCATTCATCCCGATTGTTAACTAGCGCAATGTTTGGGCAAGAAATGAGGGAAATGCAGAGCACCTAATCTATCAGCAAATGAGGATAGTGGAGTGCCTATACGTTGAAACAGTAAGCAGTCGCACAGTTAATCGGGAAAATTTTAACTGAGGAATAATGTTGCATAAAAGACAGTCAAGCTCTACGAGAAATGCTGATAGAAAAACTGATTAGTTAATCGTTCACGCTTCTCTGTAAGTCGCTTTGCGAAAGAAGCTGATCAGGAATCTCTTTAGGCCCGGTGCGCTGCCCTCGCCATCGAGGGACGAAGTGCCCAACCTGCTTGAGATACCTGGAGGGCTTTTCCTTGCACCTCGCCTTAGTACAAAGAGCCGTCAGTATGCGGAGCCCTAAATGTCGGTCTCGTGCCCATGCATGACCGGTCTCGTGCCCATGACCGTGTTACAAACGGCGCAATCTGGATTGCCTGGGGACGTGACGCTTGAACATAAACATTTTTTTCCAAGCTTTGAGCATTGCTGAATTCGGCTAGATTCCATGCCGCACATTCTCAGTCTGGTCGGCGCGTCCAATTCCTGGCACATTGAGATATCAGGCGCTGCCACCGTTTAAGCTAAAGATATGCTGAATATACATGCTTCGTCAAAAATATATAAATAATGATGTACGCCGAGCTACGACTGTAATCAAAAGGAGGTGGCGACTACTCACCGCCGGTTAGGGTTCCGTTTTGCAAACATGGACTCGGGCTTTATCAGAAATGTTCCTAGTCATTTATATAGATTGTGCGGAGTGTATTCGCTCGATGGCGGTCATCTACGAATCGCGTTTCTGTCTCGTTATCTGTCTTTTCCTGGGCACCATATGCCAAATAAACGGGATTGGACTTGTGGTATATCAATCCGCAAAATTGGAGCGTGGCGGAAAGGCTATCAGAGGTCGTCTCTGCGCGCTGAAATTCATTTTTCAAGTCAATGAAATTCAATTCTTGTCATCATCATTTTTTCGATATTATGAATGTAATGCCCACCTGATATGGTCTCAACTAGAGACTGGCAGTATTGCAAATAAATAAATAAATAAATAAATAAATAAATAAATAAATAAATAAATAAATAAATAAATAAATAAATAAATAAATAAATAAATAAATAAATAAATAAATAAATAAAATATTTTCTGGCGTATAAGGTAGCTAGCTATTTTCCCGCAAGTGCAAATTGCGCTTGGAGAAAATTGCAATATGCAATCGTTTCGCATTTGACTGCCGGCATCACACCGTTCACATCAAAGGAATGTACGCTGGAAGGCTCAGAGGAGTAACCGATGCAACCTCTGCAATCTTCACTTGAACCTTATTTCTCTCTAGCCTCGTCATTTCTCCTCCGGTGGGATTCTTTTCTTTTCTTTTTTTTGCTTTTGCTTGCTTATTTTATTTTATGTTTTATTTTTTTACCGAAGCCACTTCATTCACGCCCCGTCGACTCCTGCATGGGAAATGCCAATAGAGCGGAAGAAACCCGAACCACCCGGCCAGCCACCCCATCCGGCGTCGAGCCGTTCGTGTCTAGACCTCCGCCCCTGGCGGGCGCCTGTCTTGAATGTAACCCTTTTCTACTTCTTCGTCTTTCTTCGCTTCCTTCTCACCCTGCTTTGCAAATTTTAATATTTTTCTGACTACTTTTTTTTTTACTTCTCTAACAAGCTACGGCGTTGCCTCCGGAGTTCTTACGGTTTTTTTTTTTCCTTTAAATACATTCCCTTCATCAGCTGCACTTTTTTTTACATCCGTATCCTGCCCTTCGGACGACGTGCCTACGGGTTCATACACGCAACGAGCCTTCTTAGCTCTGCGAACCGAGCCATGGGAACGGGAGTCCACCGAGCTGCGCCTTTTCGTGGCGGTGGCGGCGGCGCGGGGAGTTTCGGGCATGTTCGAAGCAACCGTCTTGTGCATATGAGCCTGTTGTGCCGCTTCGCTACGTCGCGAAAGTGCGAGGAGTGTTTTGAGGCGAGACCACAGGCTTGCAGCGCTAGAAGCGTGACACCACGGCGAGCCGCTGCCTGAACGAGGATTACGCTACATGCGTTGTTGGATATTGGTGAGTGACGTCTGCGGCACATGTTTTTGCAAAGATTTCAAGGCTAGGCTTGTTTTGTGATTTTTTTGCTGTTGTTGTTGTTGTTGTAAATTCAATTAAAGCAACTATTTGTTTCAAAATGCGGGAGATATACCGAGCAACTCATTGCACTGATGTGCAGTAGGCGTCCGTTTTTGGTCCATTATGGACAGAGAAATTGAGCGGACCATAGAACTATTTCAATATTTTATTTCATGAAACTCGTAATAGGTGCAATTATTTACTTTATCAGTAGAAGCATAACACTGCTCTTTTAATGGTTGTCACTTTCTGACTGCACGATTACGATGTCAGATAATAAGACACTGAAAAATGTTGGCGACCCATTTGCTTCCTTTCCGCTGTTAAAAAATCGGCGTGTGCATATTCAGCTGTTATATCTAGATCATTGATCTCAACACTGAAGTCTTTATTACGACGCTGTCTTTCATCTCCTGGTAGAAATTTGACCTCGTATACGGATTAGGACTCTAAAAAGTTGCATATCTTCTATTTGCATGGAGTCGGAGTCAGTTCCTTTTGCTGGTAGCTTGAACTTCGTAATGATCTAAGTCACCTTCTCTTTCACTCATCAATTTGAAATGCACTACCTGCTTTGCAGTATGATTTAGTGTATTCTTTATTTATCGTTATCCGGAGAAATAGATGTCTTTTTTCACCGCACTCGCTAATGCTTGACCTTTATGTTATGCCTTTTACATTAATTGTTCAGTACTAACAAATGTTTTTTGGTTAATATGTTGCTTGTTTTTCTTTTCTGCGATGAACAAGTTGTGCCGAAGTCTTGCAGTATCGAAAGGATGATTCAGCCTTTATCGCACCGAGCATACCAGGGAGGTTATGTAGTTCTGCGTGTAACTTCCTTGGAGCAGGCTAGCGTTGCGTGGTGACCCTTGGTTTGTGTTTGGCCTATTCAGTTGCACTGTCACAGTCTGTACCGGTTTCACTGTTTAGCCTTATATGAACTATACCATACTTCACAGCCGCAGAACGGTGATTACAGGATTTTTGCTCTTATATATCTGTTGACCAAGTAGTTACCAACCATAACATAATTTTTTTCTATTCCGTAGCCAATAAATTGGTTGATTCAGGTTGCAGTTAATCTCTTATTGGCATTATAAACCGCTACTTAGGCGAGTACAATTATGAATGCTCATTCTAAAGCTCGAAAGATTCACGTGGTGTCGTGGCAAACGCCTGCATCTCCTAATTTAAAATATGGCCGTTCTTCAATTGACCAGGGCAAACAGCTCTGCAATGAAGATGAGACAACAGGTGTTAACCATTACATAATTCTCTGTACGTGCCTGCAGAAATTTTCAAAACACGAAAATTACAAAGATTGCCTAATTACTGGACAGTCTATGCGCGGGCCCACGAATTGAAAATTCATGTGATTTGAATTTCCCACTGCAACATCAATAATAGGCCCATCATTGCCTGGTTGAAACTATCTTGAAGGCAGAGAGGAAATTCAGTTCGTTGTGTGTGTGTGTGTGTGTGTGTGTGTGTGTGTGTGTGTGTGTGTGTGTGTGTGTGTGTGTGTGTGTGTGTGTGTGTGTGTGTGTGTGTGTGTGTGTGTGTGTGTGTGTGTGTGTGTGTGTGTGTGTGTGTGTGTGTGTGTGTGTGTGTGTGTGTGTGTGTGTGCGTGCGTGCGTGCGTGCGTGCGCGTGTGCGTGTGTGTGTGTGTGTGTGTGCGTGTGCGTGTGCGTGTGTGTGTGTGTGTGTGTGTGTGTGTGTGTGTGTGTGTGTGTGTGTGTGTGTGTGTGTGTGTGTGTGTGTGTGTGTGTGTGTGTGTGTGTGTGTGTGTGTGTGTGTGTGTGTGTGTGTGTGTGTGTGTGTGTGTGTGTGTGTGTGTGTGTGTGTGACTTCGATGTTTTGAAATCATTTCCTCATGCGATTCTTCGTGCTTAGCTTTTCTTGTGTGGTTTATTCCTTATTATAGCACGGTTGTTCAATATCCAGTATATTTAATATTAACTTTACAATGTGCATTTTCGAATTCCCGCGCCTGCAGTAGTCCAAGCGGCAAAATTGTTTGGTTAGAGACCATTTTTCCTCCACAAGGATTTTTCTCCACGGAAATCCGAGCACCAGGTCAGGGAAAGTCTGTATACGCCTTCGTAAATACACTGCATACCGAACCCAGAGCGTATGCAGCATTCGATGCGATGGTCAAGACTAGGCCACAGCCACACTGTCACATTTGTCTCGAGAAGCCCATTGACGATCCATTCAAACTATCACGAATAATTGTTTGATGCACATTTTTGTGCGCCTCAATAGAATCATGTGATTTAACAATAAAACTGGAAAATGTTTACAGTGTCGTATAAATTGCTTTTTGATGCACCTGATTAAGCTTATAACTAAATGTTCAGAAGGGTTATTAACATGATTTACAACCTAAAGGGCCTGAGAGAATAGATTCTGGAGTGAGTGTTTTGTGTACGCGTAAAGAGAAGGAAAACTAGGTTTTGGCACAGGGGCGCGCGAATGAGACTGTGCGCCCTATTGAACGCCGGTAGACAGCCGGGGATTAAAAGTATAGTTAGAGGCGACCTGGTGTGGACCCTCCTTCTTCCATGATTATGATGCCGAAACCCGGAAGGTTATCATGAGCTCCTCCGTCGATCCTTCGTGGAGGTTACAAAAAAACCAACGACCCTCCAGGTAGATACCAGCGAACCCCACCGGACACGAAGAGGGCTTCATTGAGGAATCATGGACCGCATAAAAAAAGAAGCGCATCATTCAGTATTCTTTTCACACTCGGCTGTGCCATGAACAAAGTGAAATTTTGAATTCGAACGCTTACACCTACGCTTACAGTGAAGTGGGACAAAGTCACAAGTCCTCCTTTGCAGAAATGGAACTTTTGTTCGCAAGCTAGCAGAGCATGGAAATTCATTCCAGGGAGCAAGGCTACAACAAGCAGATTACATCCAAGTCCTGCGCCCTGTTCCTGGTGCGCCAGCGTCTCCACCTTGGCGCCGTCGAACCCTACACAGGAGGTCACCAAGAAGACAGAGCGGAACCTTAACAAGTGAGCTTCATGCCAGAGATCCAGCAGGAACCTGATGAAACCACCAACGCTCCGGGCATCGTGACTGTCATTGCTTCAGAAAACGCGAAGCAGCTGAGTGAACCCTTTCTTCTCAAAATACCACGTCACCTGGAAGCATAGCAAGTAGTCTGAGAGCTAATACCAGGAGTGGTGGTGTCCTGGTCCCGTCCAACAGAACTGGAACCCTTGTTCATTGTAAAACATTGACGAGGACCCCGTGGCTATGATGACGCTCAAGCATACCAGCGATGATATATTGGCTAGTTGCAACCACCAGGTGGACCACGACGTGAAACTGAAGCAAATGCTGGACGAGTGCTATCAACTTCCGGTTTGCGACTCTTGCGAAAGCATTTTGGGCGCCATCTATCAGTCGCGGGTCGTCATAATAAGGGGTGCCACAGGCTGCGGAAAAACTTGTCACAGTACATACTGGACTACTACATAAACCAAGGAATTGGCGTTGAGCGCTGTGTTGTAGTTAGTCAGTCCCGATGAATCAGCGCAGTGTCTATTGCTGAGCTTAGGTCAGAAGAACGCTCGGAAGAACTTGAACAGAGTGTGGGCTACTGTGAGCATGCGATTCAAATCTGTGCTGCCCCGCCCCTACGGATCCGTCTTGTTCTGCACTGTTGCGGAAGTTGGAATCCGGTATCGTGTAACATCTCATATCATCATTGACGAGATTCGCAAACGAGATGTCGATACCGACTTGATAATGGTGGCCATCAGAGATATCCCCCAGCTGCGATTCATCCTGGTGTCTGCCACCACTGATGTGACACTTTTCCAGCTTCCAGCTCCAGTAAAATACGTCTCACCTCAGTGCGTGCGTGCGCGCGCGTGTGTGTGTGTGTGTGTGTGTGTGTGTGTGTGTGTGTGTGTGTGTGTGTGTGTGTGTGTGTGTGTGTGTGTGTGTGTGTGTGTGTGTGTGTGTGTGTGTGTGTGTGTGTGTGTGTGTGTGTGTGTGTGTGTGTGTGTGTGTGTGTGTGTGTGTGTGTGTGTGTGTGTGTGTGTGTGTGTGTGTGTGTGTGTGTGTGTGTGTGTGTGTGTGTGTGTGTGTGTGTGTGTGTGTGTGTGTGTGTGTGTGTGTGTGTGTGTGTGTGAGAGAGAGAGAGAGAGATCGATCGATCTCTAACGTGTCGACCTGCAACTATAGCCTGTCACCTTGGAGCCACGCCAGGCACACATCACCCATTCCTGCTGCACGCAAATAAACCCATATATTTCGCTCGGCGTAATAAGCCGCACCAAGAGCATAGCCATGTTTCATCGTGCCTCCTTTTTTCTTTTCCTATACTTACCTCCGCATGGTCTCCATCCAGGAGGTCATTCGCTCGCTGTCAGTGCGCGTCATCACCCTGTAAAGCGGCAAATAGCGCACGTATGCACAGAGCAGTTGCCATTATTTTTCTGGGGAGGTTGGAGAAACATGAATAAAGAGCTGACCGCGAAAGGTCGTTTCAGTCGCAGCGGGGGTATAATTACGCTAGGCCATGGCTGTAGTGGTGGTACGCAATGAGAGATGAGCATACGATCAAAAGCTGGTTTTGTGCCCTGGGGCGCAATGTTGGGGCAGATAATTTTGTTTTTGTTTTTGTTGTATTACTGAGTGCCGAAATGTTCACTGCAAAGAAAGAATTAGTTACAGAAGCCCGTTTTCAGCTCGTCAATGTATGAAATGCAAGGAAAATCTTTGGTTTTACGGCGAGGTCGGTTCTTGCATCCCGAAAAGATTGCTTTACAAAACGCGACCTCTAACGATACATGCATTTTTTACTTCACAAACTCTTTACAGCTAGCGAAAATTTTAGAAAATCTTATGCTTTTTCCTGGGGCATGTTCTCGATTTATTAGAGATCTTAATACTTTTTAACACTTTCTATATTCACGGCAAGGCATAATTTTACTATAATTCCGAAAAGTGCTTTCTAATTACGATACAACTAAATATGAATTATTGATGTTTTTATCTAGCTATAAGGGACATACAGCATCACTTCTGCAAGTCATCTTTAATGACGTCATTTTCTAGTTACGACGTACGTGTACGTCACTTTTGCAAATTGATCAAGTGACTTGGATGACGTCATCAATTTCTAGTTACAATATATTACGACGCTTTGCAAGTTATGTTGATCACGTGAATTGATAATTTCTAGTTACAACATATTGCATACTATATTTACCACATGTCTTGGCGTAATCAATATAGCATATTTTTAGTTACGACGTACTATATTACATGCTAGTCATATTTAGTCATAGGACTTAATGATGTCATTAATTTCTAGTTAGGAGACAGCACTTACAATTGACACTTAGTCATGGGACTTAAGGGCGTCGTCAATATCTAGTTACAACACTTACACCGCTTTACAAGTCTTATTACCTGGTCATATGACGTCTCATGCAGCGCAGTTCAGGTGTGCAGCGAGATGTCTGAAAGATATTGCGCCTTTCATTTCATATACCCCCATTTGCAATTTGCATGCAGTTTGCAATGTGCCAGTGTACATTGCAACGTCAGCGCACATTAAAGAACCCCAGGACCAGGTCGCAAAGATTTCCAGAGCACTGCACTACGGCGTCTCTCATTAGCCTGAGTCGCTTTGGAAAAGCGCGTTATCTGCATGCCTCACTGCTCGGTACATAGACACCTATATCCGAAGGGGACATACAAACGTTACACGGTCTTACTAGGCTCCCAACTTACTTATTAGCGTTTTCGCACTGATACATAATTCATATGAAGCTGCTTCTTTATAATTATAAAAGGAAGTATATAATATTTCTAACGGGCGAAATGGCTTTTTTTTTCTAGCTCTGTGAGCAATACAAATTCTCGCCAAATGACCTTTAATGCCAGAGTACGTTAAGCAAGCTCAGATCAGTTTTCTTTTTTTCGTGACTTTCGCACGCGCAACACTATGTCGATATCTATCATAACCCTAGCATTTTAACACTTTTACATACGGTCAGCAATTCATACCTACTCGACAGTATGTTTACTTGCAACTATACGTGTTATTTTGCTTGACGCGCTATATTTGCTTTTCTTTCGTATGGTACTGCTCTGCCGGATGAAAAATGTCCAAAGTATTTCACAGTTTCAATGTCTCTCGAATTGGGAGGAACCTCCGACATGAGAAGTTATCACTTGATTTCTGACTTCCCACTTTCGGTTAACCCCGCCGGGGTGGTGCAGTGGTAAGACGCCCGACTACTGTGCCGGAGTTCCCGGGATCGAATCCCGGCCTCGGCGGCTGCGTTTCGATGGAGGCGAAACGAAGTGGCGTCCGTGTGCTGTGCAATGTCAGCGCACGTTAAAGATCCCCAGGTGGTCGAAATTACTCCGTAGCCCTCCACTACGGCCCCCCTTTCTCTCTATCCACTTTCACTCCCACCTTCATCCCTTCCCTTACGGCGCGGTTCAGGTGTCCACAGAGCAAGTGTGACAGATACGGCGCCTTTCCCTTCCTATGAACCAACCAACCAACCAACCACTTTCGGTTAATGAGCCTTCCAGGAGGACCCGTAAAAAGCAAGGGCCTCCATGTCCATTAAAACGCACGTTGCACTCATGTCCGCATAAGGGGGAGGGGGGCCCATGTTATTCATGTTCTTAGTAGAAGAGGAAAAAGTACTACAAAGGCGAAGCTTCGAGAGAATAAACATAGCTTCGATAGAACACAAGTATCGAGGTGACAATAAAAACACGGGCCATTATCGACGCTGTATTGAAAAGGTGGAGGGGAACAAATGAATTAGGCTGTAACTCGTTGCCAGCACATTAGTTCATCGATAGAAGAGACATCTGGGCAAGTTGGTACGGTGACAGCTCCCATCCTGTTTGCTTCTTGCTCTTCGTCCTATTCTTGTTATTCATCATGTCATCGATAGGCTTGAATTCATAGAGGCGTGTAAGCCAATTTCTGTCTGACAACTTTTTCTCGATTCCTTAGAACAACCGACAAAGCTCAAAGGACACGCTGTGTTAACTCAGCAAAGGGGGCTTTCTGACGACCAAGGTATATGTACTGGACAAGAGGAGAGTATGCGTACACACTGCTGCCTTGGCTTCCGTCTGGCGTCGTTCGGTGGCTCGCACGATTGGACTCCCCACCCTAATTCTCTGGTTTCC
The DNA here is from genome assembly GCF_055883805.1 of Amblyomma maculatum. NCBI lineage: Eukaryota > Metazoa > Arthropoda > Arachnida > Ixodida > Ixodidae > Amblyomma > Amblyomma maculatum. The sequence continues at coordinate 82,698,856 of NC_139349.1, forward strand.
GTCTATTTATGCGACGAGCTCCGAAACCGGCGTTTCCACAGCACACTCCGCAAGTTGGCGGTGCCCGTCTCACGAAGACTCTCCAAGGCCTTTTCGCTTGCTTTCCGATCGGGCTTCCGGTACGCCAGGTCCGAAGGCGCAGGATACGCACGGCCTTCGCGCTCGAGCGCCGGCCAGGAAAGGGCGAGACGACGTGGAGCGGCCCGACCGACATATTGGCAGTTTCTCCTGGCTTCCCTTTTGCTATAATTGTTTTCTTTCCGGTGGACCAGAAAATATCAGGATGGGCGTATGCATACAGCCGGCCATGCCTCAGCGCGGAAATCAGTCAACGATAACCTTTTTTGCAGGAAATGTGAAAGAGTGAAGGTGTGTCTAACTGGGAGAACTATTGGATAACCAAATGTGCGATGTGCGGGCGCGCACGCGCGATATATGGTCTGTGCTGTGCGACTGTTTCCGTCGTCACTGCTTAGCCGCACGCAGCTGCCCCACAGCAGCCGACAACTTCTACGTGGGAGTAAGCGCCGGCTGTTCTGTAGGAAAAGTTTTTTTCGTGTCAAAAACTGATATGGCATCATCTTAATCATCTTAACTCTTCACTTAGGATTAAACACACCACTGGGGCAATTAACCCTCCCCTCCCCCTCTCCCGCTCCCCTCGCGTTGCTGTGTCCGAGGATGCCGGTTCCAATATAGGCCGCGACGGTCGTTCTTCGACGTAGGTGTAGTATAATGCAACACTCCCGTGTGCTGCGCGTTGTCAGTTGCATGCTAAAGAATCCAAATAGTTAAAATTTCCGGAGCCCTCCACTACGGCACCTCTCATATATACCCTGAGTCGCTTTAGAACGTTAAATCCAACACGCCAAAAGACAGAACTGTTATAATTAAAAACAACTGACCATAATTTCCAGACTACAGTACGCGGACTACAGATGTTTCAAAGTCAGATTTTTGCTGCGGACTGTCTATTTGTGCAGACCGTGCATGGTTTGTTTTCAGTAGGATCCTGTATCAGGGCCTGTTGAAGCAAAAAATAATCAGTGTGTGTTGACATACTCCTTCCATACTAGGGCGCGGTAAATTGCATAGCGAAATCGGCTCTGATACACAGTGAGATCCGATATCCGATATCTAAGCTACAATATGCAACCAAATGCTTCCCGCGCTAGTTGAGTTGGTTGTTTTTGAGTGTTTGGATTTGTGAGCACATATGTGAAATCTCAATGAGCATAGATGGTAAATTAATAAACGCGCCAACGCATAAATGTAGAACTGACGCCAGGAGAGACGCTATCCTTATTGACAAATGGTGGACAAGAATGGCCCTGGAAAGGCGAATAGCTTTCACAGAAGCAGCATTCAAACTCAATGTTTGAAACCTTTGCTTGCGCTTTTTATGTATTCGTAATGCTTGCAATTTATTGGCCCGCCTGTGATAAAAGCTTTGTTTTTCGCAACTTTCATGTTGTGTCTTCTCTTCTGCACGTTCTGTTTCTTGCGCTGATATTTTTTGTCGTGGAAAAGCAACTAATCCAATTTAATTGATGCGTTGTGCGTCTCTTGCGTACAACCTAAAAGAAGCATATTTTCAGCCGAAATCAATCCTTGCCGACTATACACCGAGTGCGGACTATCTAAGCTAAAATTTTTTATTTTCAGCCGAAATTAGTTGTGGGGCCATGCAGAAGGTGCGGATCGCAGTCCGGAAATTACAGTAAATGATGGATCTAGAAAGTTAGTTGTATATTTAAAAGAGTTATATAGCCAATTGGATCCGCCGCGGCTGAGATTGTGTTGAACTAACTATTTTCGCGATTTTATTTTTTTGTTTTGAAGTTTTCGCTGAAGCACCCGTGCACATATACAGTCTCTCACTACGCTAACCTTTTTTATAAGGATGTTTTCTTCCTCACGCAATGCTCCGAAATACTGTCCGCAGTGAACAATCCAAACGCAACCCTCTGTCATTTTGTCTGGACTTGGCTGTGGTATGGGAGCGGCCGAACGAACCATGCAGGGAAGCGGACACCCATTTCTCACCCTGCTTCGGCCCCACGGTAGCTCAGTGTCAGTGGTCAGGGCGCTCGACTTCTGAACTTGCGATCAAATTCCGGCGATGTATGCGAAAAGCACGGCGCCCGCGTGATGTGCGATGTCAGTGCACGTTTTAAGAGCTCGAGGCAGTCGAAATTTACGAAGCCCTCCACTTTGGCTTCTCTCATGACCAGAGTCTCTTTGAGACGTTAAACCTCATAAACAAAACCAAAGCTCCTATACTTCCTTCGGAGGTTCAATGGCTGATCGAGCGGGCGGGCCTGATCGCATGCATCGGCTGCCGCAGTCCTTAATTGAGCACTTTGCTATTACTACTACTACTACTACTACTACAGCTGCTACTACTACCGGTAAAATGGCGGTAATATGTGGGTGAAATTTGAATACTTTTTCTCACTTGTACCACATTTGATGCAACCGATTTTTTTTCAGGCTGTTTTGTGTATTTTGACCGCATTTTGTTTCGTTGCACTCCTTGAACCACATTTAGCAGGTTGCTTGTTCACTTTTGCGAATTATAAATTTTTTGCATGAATTTTTATCCTGAATCTAGACGAATCTATATAATGGAAAATGCGACGACAGTTGCAAAAAAAAATATTCCTAGTATGTTTTTATCCTTAGCACACTCGCAGAAATGCAATGATTATTGAACCAGTCCCCTGCCACATTTCGTTGGCTTCGATAGGCTTTTCACTCGAACCACCGTACAAGGAAATGTCACTGAAAAACGTACTCAAATAAATGACAGACTGCTGGGAGTAGTCAAAACGCTATTTCAATATGCGCAACATTTTTTGCGCAAATTCATTATGAAATGAAAAATAATGAGAGCTGTCCCCCGTAAGCCATTGATCATGCAGTGATTTTGAAGGTATATACGTGCAAGAAATTCCGATTTCGCAAGGTCTTATAGTGAATGCCAACCTGCATTTTCGTTATACGTACCTGGTTGAAAACTTGCCCCACCGCGCAGAAAGCACCACGGAAATGCTTGAAGACAGGAGAAAAAAAGCACGCACACACAGACAAGGGCAAGACTCTGGCTTTATTGTCCGGCATATATACCCTGTCTTCCAAAGAATGGAATGTGGTTGGTACGAGATTCGCACTCAGCTTCGCTCCGAAAGAGTGGCAAATTCGCATATAATTGTTTATACAATGTTATTCTTTACTGCACTGGATTTTTCTAAACGTCCTGCTGTGTGCACTAACCGCGCAGGTCCACACAGACTCAAGCGGCTGAGTTATGTGAACATGTGCGAGAGCGATGTAGCCGTAAAGGAATACAATTCTACTACCTATGTATATGCCAAAAATATAATCACCAGAATCATTTCTAATCTTATCTGTACGTTTTCAGTTCACACATGTTTCATAGATTATAAGAGATCGGCTTTATTATATATTGACTAAACAACCAAAGTTCACTTGCACGCTCTCGAGTCGACAATTGCAGAGTGTGCTTTGTAAAGTATCTATGCCCTTCAACATAAAGCTGACTCGACTTTTTTTTTTTTTTTTTTGTAGACAAATAATGTCTGCTTGCCTCCACAATATACTACACTTATTGGCACAAACCAGAAAATATGGCCTGTTTTTACGATGACTAGATATATGTGCATGAAAAAATGCCTCACTATCTATCTCATATCAGCAGCATTTAGTATCATTCGACACATTCGCTACTGCTCACTGTTATGACAAAACTCTGTTGTTCAGCATAACTGGATTAGTGGATAAACGCCAGCAAGGTAGACCAGTACAATAAAAAGTAAGGATCGAAATTTTGGCGAAATAGTGTGTCAGGTGTATGCCTTGATTAGTTGCAGAAAATTCAAAAGTAAAGAAAAAGGGCGCTGTGAAATGAATAACGGTATACGCACTACTCAGGACACTCAAAGGAGAACTCAGTACACTCATTGCACAGTATTCAGCACCTATATATTAAAGGCAAAATTAGGACACGCAGCATGTCATCGTAACACATTTCTAAAGATTCTGAGCGGAAATACCGCGTACGATAGACACATAGATGTATACATGAGCCATACATCTTGGCCACACTGTAAGCAATACAAGCATATGCCATTGTTTACAGCTTCGCTGATGTGCACCAGAAGAACAAACCAGCTCTTCAAGCAAGAAGAACGTTTGCTTTTTCATATCAATTTCAGCAGCCGCATTACAGGACGAGGGCAGAGCACGGAGGAGCACACACAAAACAAACAAGCGCTGATAGAAACGCCAACAAACCCGACAGCTTGTCCGTTTCGAGCTTGCTTTTGGTACTGACCTAAAGGAAATCCAGCGAGTACACTAAACTGTTGTTTATATCATCATCATCATCATCATCACCACCACCATCATCATCATCATCAGCCTGACTACACCCACTGCAGGGCGAAGGCCTCTCCCATATATGTACGAATTGAACTCATTTCTTAGATATACAGTTTTCCTAATGACATTTTCTCCTAGTGCAAATATGATCGTAACTTAGCGAAAATTATTCAAGAGCATATAGACCAATGTAATACTAAACGAACTTGTTTTGAGTAAAACGAGCGTTTTGAGCTAGGTATCGCATTCTTGAATTATAACAGAAGCGAATAAACGTGCTCACACACGCAGAGAGAACCCTGTGACCGGATATTGACCCTATACATAAATTGTCGCATACAATGAAGAAGGTTGTGAAAAGGTTTGGTGCCGCTTAATTTTTTGGATACGATTTAACTTTCCCAGCTGTGCCCTCGTGTCTCCGGCGAGGATACAAGAAGAAGGTGCGGAAGGAAGCCCACCGTGTTCTATCGTGCATGCAGTCCGTTTCAAAAGTTGTCTAAGAAGTACGCCACTCTCTTGCGGAAAAGGGCATGTTAGTCAAACTGGCCGATGCATCAACGACCGGCTGGGGGAACTCAAAGAGATTTAAGGAACAAAGAAAATGTCCTCTTGACTGCTCATTGCGGGTCATGCTGGAAATGTGCTCCGCGTTTAAAAAGCGTGAGAGACGGATGGGACTGCACAAGTTCTTCTGCAGAGGCATGTCACATCAGGCGCCAACTGCATTAGCGATGCGCCAATTTTTCTGTACGCATCAGAATATGAGTTTCACTGAAACAAAATATATATATGTATATATATATATATATATATATATATATATATATATATATATATATATATATATATATATATATATATATATATATATATATATATATATATATATATATATATATACGTACGTTCTGGTTCACTTGTGCACGTGCATGGCTTTATGTTCGCTATGCGCGAACGCGCCGGAAACCTTTACATGTTAGCATGTCCTGTTTTATAAAAGCCAGTTGTGCGTGCACAAAGCGTTTGTCCTTGCCTTGTCCGTTCCTTCTCTGTATGAACGTGTTTATTCGCTGCTGATTTGATCCAAGCATATGTCATGTACATACATGCAGAAAGGAACAAATTACCCCTTACTTGAGCATGAGAAGATAATGTACCCCCATATTGCGCACCAGTGCAATGCGTCCTTAACGACCAACGTTCGCAGAAAGTTGGGCCAGTGCCTCAATGACATCAGAAACAGTGAAAAACTATGCTCTGTTTTCTAGTCTCTCACCGCCTAAAATTTCCTCGGTCTTTTGCGCGTCCACTGGCTACAATTACGTTAGCGATACAGCCACAAACTACATATGAAGCGCAGGGTACTAGTTATAGCGCTTCTCGTCCTTAGCTTTCTTGTGTATATGCTGTCAGCGCACTGACCAGTGACAACTCGCCTGACTGCATTTGCTCCATGCGAGCAATATTCCTCTGTAGGTCCACAACCGCCCTGCATTACCATTGGGATGCTTGGGTGAGGCGCTACCGACCGACAACCCGTAGCACTTGTGGGCCCGATGTCGATGAGTTTTGCCTTGCATTGCTGTGATTGTGTCGCCAGTTTTTGTTTTGCTTTCTCGTAAGACGTCTTTCAATACAGCCAAAATTATATCGTTCGCTATAGTTGAAACCATGCACGGCACGCGCACTGGAGCTGTACCATTACCCCATGGTTGCGATTAAGTTAGTGATACAGCCACAAACTATTATACATACTCAACGTTGTCATTAATTACCACGCACATTCAGTCACCTATAGCCGTGTGTAAAATAATCTACACCAATTGGCCATGCAAAACACAAACGGTAGAATAATCAAAGTTGGCGTGTATACGGTGTGCTGACATCAGTTATACTGGCCTGAGTACATGCATATGCACCAGCGATAAATAGTGGTTGGGGCTCAGGATGCGCAGACACTAAAGCAACCACATTCCTCGGATACCTGATAACTCAGAAGCACCAAGACTAAAGGCCAAACGTGTCGGGCAATATTTACAGGGAGCGATAAGCAGAGTGCACGCGCAACAGGGTGTTTCGTGCACGACCCATAATGCGCCGTGCGCCTTGGGTATACAGATTCCTGAGATGCGCTTAACTTGTGTTTCGGTTTAGAGTGGCGGAGCACACTGACAACGCACCAGCTGTGAATGCTGGCTTACTGTACACACACAACGAACGACACCATATCTTGCTGCACAAACGAATACAAGACATACTGGAGATATACAAACATTCAATGGCGATCTGTTTATGCCCTACAGACACGCTACGAGTATGACAAGAGCAAGTTTTACAAGCCTTATAGCGCCAAGGTAAGGAAAGTTTAAAGCAGCAATAGAAGGGCTGCAAAATAACACGCTTACGAGTGTTTTTTTTTTTTTTCTTGCACTATAAGGCAAAAGTAAACATATCTTTGGTTGAACACCTATTCACCGACGCACTCGTCTTCGAGGAGCACCACTGAAAGCTACGTTATGCATACAACATAGACAGCCACAACCAGTTTGGAAATACTTTACAGGTATACTAAAAGTAACACATATGTTGTACAGCTATGGACACTGTGTACAGAATACGCATGCATGAGCTATGTCGACTAGAGAAAACTAACCACGGTGAGTTAGGTAAAGCGTGTTGCGCAATCATACCCTTGCAGTAGAATGATTCTCCCAGCTAAAACGTTCAATCCTCAGAACTCAGATTTAGCACATAAATGGAGTTTTGCCCTTTCTTATACCAGATTTGTTTAGGGTGCTTGCCTGATTGGATCAGAAGTCGGATATTCGCATCTTGTGTGCCCACAGCAAAGCAATGCAAGTGTCATCTCGTTGCCTCCCAACTTAAAAAGAATGTTTGCGCACAAGTAAAGCTCTTCATATTTAGTGTGGTTTTGGCCAAACTAATGCTTGCTGCCACCTAATCTCTATAGCAGTGTTGCTACGAACAAAACGAGATGGCGCCACCAACATCATCGCCAGGATGGCGGCTTGTTTTTCTTCGCTGTGGGCGCAGACGATGCAATTGGGTGCCTGACTTAGCATAATAAAATATAATCAAATATTGTTACCAAATGCCATCTCTGCGAAATTCGAGTTCTAAGTATTCAACGGTTTAGATGAGCAAAGCATTCTCAGCACGCATATAATTGTGCAAAACGCTGTATAAAAAAGATATGTCTAAATGATTCTTCGTGCGTTATGTAAATGAGTGACACGACAAAATATGGATGCGCTATATGACTAAAAATGCAGAACTGTTTGCCAGGACGAAGACGTCGAACAACGTTTCCAGTGACAAAGAACTACGTTGCTTCTCTCTACTGTGTTTGATTTTCCTGAACGAAGGTCTGTATAGTGTTGCTGAATCCATCTAAATGAGCTAAGATGGTTGATCGGTAAAAGCCGCGCACTTTGTACGAAATGCAGCAGAACAAAAGCCCGAACTGTTCACCACAGAGGCACATTACTGCAACTGTACGTAATTTTGTCATTCATTAAGCACATGTGTATTCTATGGTTTCTCAGCTTCTGAAATTTTTGCGCAGCTGAACTTTAAACGAGTTATGCGAAACATGTGTACAGTGTGTGCGAACATATTATCGGGCCCCTTGACTCCAAAAGTAAAGCAAGTGTTTTGCACAGCAACATAGTAATTTCAAACAAGGTGTCTTAAAAGCTTTCATGGCTCTATACTTTGTAACTGCAATCCTAAATTTCGGTGTACTATAGTTGTTGCTATTCCTTTATTTGTATTACGCTAGCTCCCCCTAGGGCGCATTTTTATAGTCGCTATAGGTATAGGCCAACACAGGGGCTAGCTTATTAACGCAGCACTGGTTACTGGCGTTCACTGACAAACATAAACAAACTAACGTAGGACACTTCACAGTAAGATTTCAGAAAATATAATGCTAACCCAATAGCAGACGCTTCACTGCAAAAAAATAATCAACTGCGCGTAATGTACTATTCACCATATGCCATTGCGAACAGCCTTCGTGAAAAAGTATATGTGCACACCATTTGTTTTTCATACAATGTTTCTCTTGTATACCAGCTATCGCACCAGCTATGTTCTTCATCTAAAAAGACCACGTTCCCATCAGGAAACTATTCATCTTTCTGGTTAAAACACATTACACACGCAATGTTCATTTATCTGCTGAACTACCCCTTCCCCCTCCCTTATATTATTACACCACCCTGCAAATTGGCATTTGATCCAATTACATGAACCGAACCAATGTATCTGCTGCTTTGTATATATATATATATATATATATATATATATATATATATATATATATATATATATATATATATAGGTTGCCGCGAGGTTTAAAACATACATTTGTATACTTCAGACTGTGTAGGTCTAAGCTGTATTTGTTGTTTTATCATAACGTTAAGTTGCAGCAGGATATTTTATGAGTTAAACCCGATTTTAAAAATTCATGCCAGTAGACATTTTCCCGTGACGCTGTTCTCTGATTACGGGCGCCTTCTGTATACGGGTTGACTTGATTTACCCAGTGCTGTCATATCGTATACGTTAGTTTGCAGTGAAAAAATAATCAAACACAGGCGCCGTTGTTAGGTTTACCAGCGAAAATGAAACATGTTCCGACAATACGACACGTCCACTATTTCTACTTATAGATTCCGTGTTATGTAAAAACGGCACCCACAGACTCCAAGCTAAATCACTTGGTTTCGTATACGTGAATTATCGCTGTGGCTGACATCATATGCTGCTCACGCATATATCGCGAGGGAGCAAGAAAAGATTAACTTTCCCTTCAACTGATATTTCATAAAGCTAGTCCGCGTTTGCAAACACCATTTTGAGTAAATAAACCACAAGCGGGCTTCCAACCCTTGAAGCAGGATGGACAGTTGGGCGAGTTGGTAAAATTGCATAGTGGGTGGTACAGCGCGAAGACACGAAGCACAAAAAAAAAAACTACACAAAAGTGTCTGCTGCGCTTCTCTTCTTTGTGCTTCGCGTCTTCGCGTTGTACCACCCACTATGCCTTGAAGCACTGCATGACTGGCAGGATAAACCAGGACTAGACGGGTGGTGATGTTATGATGCACGCACTGCTCCTGTGGTCAATTCGGCAGGCCGCAACCGTGGCGCCACAGGTGATTTCGGCCTTGATTGCAGTCGGTGTGCCTTGCGAGTTGAAAGGCCGTGTGTCTCGTCCTGTAGACGTTTTCCGCTGCCGTGGTCATCCCGACTAGGCTCACGCAGATGGGCCTCGGACTTCTGCGTAAGGAAACGAAACCAAAAGAAGGAAGAAATAAATATCATTTTGAAACCACGGCAATTACCTTAAGCATGCGCACGATCGTTCCCCGCTATTAGCCCATTCCCCTAACAGATAGGGTCAGCCTCTTATAAACCTTATGCATTGCTCACTACACCCTGCGATGTCAGGGGCGGTACTGTGTGGATCAGGACATGTCGCCGACGATAATGTCACAGGCGGTACGTGCTGAACAAAGACAGCTGAAACATAAGTGAATTGCAAAAGCAACCGCTACGAAGAATACGATCCTGTCCAGCATGCCCTGCTGTGAGTGCTGTTTACCAGCCACCTGCTCATCCGTATGGCAAGCATGCCAAATCTTATAACTGAGTGAGCGTACGAAACGTGCATATATATAAAAAAAGACAAACGCCGTAACGGTCCGCGTTATGCTGAATGTACTGGCACAGTTAGGTCATTGTATGTCAAAGGTTCAAGGATGGACAGATTTTGGGCGGCAGAATGATTGTAACTTTCAGGAGAGAGCAACCGTGTGCAATGAAAAAGAAATTGCATCCCTTCCAAGCTGAGCATCCATTCTTTCAAATCCGGGCTTTTCCTCTTCTGCCCCGTTATATAACGCGCTCAAAGTGATGCTATAGCAATTACACTCCTTCTCGGGCAATGCCAGACAGTCTATGCTGTCCACCAAAAAGAAAGATCACATTATTTAAGTTCAATAGAGCCATCTGTGCACCAAAAGCTCAAGGAACGTTTTTGCCTTCGCTCTTTCTGCTGGCCCTTTCGTGCGGGTCTGGATTTTTAAAGCTATCTCTCTCAATTAGCTTATAATTTCCTTAAGTTCGTGGTGCTACTGTTGTCGGCGTTGTCATTATAGTATCCACAAGTCTCATTCTTCAGCATGAGACTTGTGGATACTATAATGACAACGCCGACAACAGTAGCACCACAAACTTAAGGAAAGTATAAGCTAATTGAGAGAGCTTTAAAAATCCAGACCCGCACGTATCCGTATAGTATAGTATCCACAAGTCTCATTTTTCAGCAGCCCCGCCGGGGTGGAGCAGTGGTTACAGCGCTCGACTACTGTTCCCAGGATGCGGGATCGAATCCCGGCCTCGGCGGCAGCTTTTCGGCGGAGGCGAAAAGCAAGGCGCTCGTGTGCTGTGCGATGTCAGTGCACGTTAAAGAACCCCAGGTGGTCGAAATTTCCGGAGTCCTCCACTACGCGGCGTCTCTCATAGCCTAAGTTGCTTTGGGACGTTAAACCCCACAAAACCAAAACCAAACCATTCTTCAGCAAACGATAACTGCATACACATGTGCGTACACTGTATATATCTTGGGTCGATAGGAAACAGCCCCCCGCGCCCATGTATACCCTTGGCTCCGGCGAAAGAGGCAAATCTGTCGAAATGTTTAGCTTTCAAGGACGACTTTATCAACATATGTCGAACCAGGGGCCGCAAAACAAGAACTCGGTGCATGTGGATGCAATTTACCTCAGTCACTACTCCCCCAGGCATTCACAGGCTATATGTCAGTTTGATGGTGACAGCAGTAAATGTGGTGTCATCACTGTGCCAATCCTTTCGTCTGCCAACTAGCGTTGATCTCTCGCCTCACCAGTCCATCGGTGTAATTGGATACGATTTCAATGTGTATCTCAATGTCCGTGTCCAAACCTGTAGCAGGGAATAGGGCATCTAAAAGCGCGCTTCATCAAAGCTGCTTCCAACCACTCCTAAGAAGTTTGGGCCACTAATACCACGTGCAATCACTCCCACGCACGCATCGTGCACTGCACCCCCCCCCCCTTTTTTTTTTTTCTATTCATCAGGACAGCTGTATGTAGACATGCGCCTACTGTGGCTCCGTTTCTTCGATTTCTCCGCGAGCTTATGTAGTACGCATTTCACGCTACAGAAGTGCTCACGATCGAAGCCACGCGGAACGCAAAAGGCAGGCGCATGTGAACGGCACCATCGGCGAACAACCAGAGCTGCATATGGCAAGGCGCTGCATAGCACAGTGCATGCCACGTGAGACTATGGGACGAAGAAAAACGTGCCTTCTCTTTATTTGTGCGAGCCCGTCTCGTTTCGCGTCTGTTTTGCATAAAGCGTGCTTGCCGAAACAATAGAGGCTCACCCGCCCAGTGCTTGGTCGAGTACCACTCCCTCCCTTCTACCCCTTCCTTTCCTGCATCCAACCGGCATTGTAGCGGCGTTCTTTTTGCACGGCCCGTTAGCTGCAGAACAAGTGGACTCCTCTAAATTGCAGAGCGAAGCGCGCAACCCCGACTGAGCTTGCACAATGCCGACCAGCTTTCTTGTTTTGTCGGTCCAACACGGAGTCTCGTTTTTCGTTTCTATACCACACCATATATAATATAAGGCTTCTGAGGGATACGTTTGTTGCTTGCTTTGTTTTCTTATCTTGGTCGATGCCACCCGCTGCCGCCCACATTTGGAAAGAAGCTGCCACTCAGTGCTCTCTTAAACCTGCGGCAATATCGGCCACTTAAGCGTCCCCTTGTACATGCAGAGAACGCGATTTGTAAACGTTCATTTTCTGTATGCTGACGAAACCGGCTGGCGAACATATATTATAGGTATAGTATAATGCATAAAAGAATGTGCTAACATCCCGCTTGTAATAGTTAAAAAGCGAGCGTTCTGCATGCATGTTGCAGTCACGACCACACTCACTACTACTTTTCCAATTTTTCAAAAAGTACTCGGCTCTCGGCGCGTTAGTAATGCACGCAGATCGCCTTTTCACTACATTGGCGAAATCTCATCGTTTACCATTGAAGACGCAATCGGTCAGTGTAAATTCCGTTGCCATCTATGCACAGGGCATATATTGCCGTGAAGGAAAATGTATACTTGTGTACAGTCGTCCACACAGCTGTCTAAAAATCTAATGGCGCTTTGGTGAGAATTTAATATATTCCGTGCTGCCTGCCCTGTTAGATTTATCTTTTAGCAGAGATGAGGAGCTAAGCACGGTCCATTAGAATGTGTATGCATGCTAAGGTATTATTTCCAGCCCTATATAGACCATTACTACATTACTAAATGACTCAAGAGAACTCATCGCTCGACCATTCGAGCACTCTAAAGACGAATGTGTAAGTATAAATTATGCTGCCGTACATAAACAAACAATCTTGCCAATGTTGTCTCACTGGTAAATGATGTTGGCGTACTATACGTAGATGATATTTACGCATAAGAAAATTGGGTTGTCGTGTAAGTAGAAAAATGATTCTGCCGTGTAGGGAAATGGTACTGCCGTATAGGAAAAATGTATTGCCGAGTAGAAAAATTTTGTTGCAGTAGGAAGGCGGTGCTTCCGTATACCGTACGTAAGGAAGGGTGGCATAGTATGGGTAAATAGCGTTCTGTATCTGTATACGGGAATGGTGTTGCCGTCTGCGTTGACGTCCTTGTACGTCGTGCTGACACCTTCCCTGCCCAAAGGCAATGTTTCCCAGGCTGGCCTGAGAAACGAGAACTATGTGCAATGCATGGCCACTCTGAAGAAAGTGCCCCCCGTTCTCATGCGATCTGGATTAGTCGTATAACCAACTCTCAGCCATCGCTCTCTCTTCTTGAACTGGACAACAAAGGGCGTGGAAGCTCATTAGAATCCTATGGTACTTTGGAAGAATATTAGATATTTCTATCTCTGTGCATCTCTAGGGTGCATTGCACCCAAGCTCCTCAAATGCGATCTAGATTCCCTCTGTAGTACCCTCCTTGTCTTATACAGATTTATTTCTTTTTCCTGTGTGCTTAACTTGTGTCTAAGTGCGCGTATGGTGTGTGTGCTTGTTTTGTATGTGACTAGAATCTCTTTTATATTATATCTAAGAGTTTGTCAGATATCTACTATTGTAGGTCGAGTGAATCGAATCTTTTTAGTGTTGACATTTTGTTTTTTTCATCTTGGCTTATGCTTGTTCAAGCTGTGCGCAGTTCCAGTGCCAGTTTCTTTTATGCCGTTATTTTACTTCGTAGCTGAAAATTGAGTGATGCGCCAACTCTCTGCACTGCATTTGCATTCCAAAAAATATTATTTCTACAGAGTCTCTGAAAGTTTTTAGTAGGAGTAGTAAAAGTATTAAGTGGGTATTTATAAAAAAAAAAAAAAAAACGAAAAACAGAAAGAAAAAAGAAAGATGTTTGCCAGTCCCGGTATTTGCTATTTAATATCTGAAACACCTGAGCTGGGGTGGCGTAAATAAAAGAAAGTAAGGAAGTGGTCGAGGAAATCGAAGAGGTGAGTGATAGAAAGAAGGGACAGGGTGCGAAAAAAATAAAAATGAAGATATATAGGCTATATTACAAAAGTCTTTAGTCAAAATATAAAAATATATTTTCTGAAGCTGCTGCGTTCTCACACCTGATGGAGCTGATAAACCGGTAATTAAAACGATGGTACCTTGTACAAGGTATTCGCTCTTTGTAGGGTATATTATAGAGCGATCGACACGCCTGAATACCTAAGTATATTTAGGATTATTATGGGGTTCGCCCCAGCCACCGAATGATTAATGGCCCACTGAAAGCCCACGCGCAGCATTTATGCCTCTTACCACAACACCAAGGGTAAATCCTCGTCGTGCCGAACGAGAGGAAGAAAAAACAAAACAGAGCTTTGTGACATGTGACATATAATGAAAAGTCTCCGCGAAAAAAAAAAAAATATACGGAAAGCTGGAATCAGTTGGCGACGAGAAGGCGGCGCGGAGGAAGTGAGAAAAGTATAAAAAAAGATGGATGCCACTCCAGCAGCTTTTGCTGGCTATCTAATAGGAGCAGCCCGGTCGCCTTTATTAGTCATCGTTATAGACCGCAGTGTGCGCATGAAGGAAGTCGACGCCATCCGGGCATAAGCGCCTTCGCCGGAAGCAGCAGAAGCCAGACAAATGGTCTTCCATCGCGGCCCATCGCGCGCGCTCTCGCCACCTCATCCCAAAAACGAAAAAAAAAAAAAAAGAGATCGAATATATCTTGCTAAGACGCTGATCATGTGCACTCATCTACAAAAGTACGGGGGCCACTCCACGCGCTGACTATTCACTCGCAATGTAGTCAGTGGTACTGCTAATGCGCTATATTGGCACATTAAAACTGAGTACCAATGGGCACTAATTGGTATGGGCTTCGAGATGCTCATTTTATCACTACAATCATTAACCCTAAAGCACTGCGATTTTATTTTGATGTCAAATCACGCATGTGTGATAAAAGTTGATATTGAATTTTCATCTGTCCTTCACTCCTTACAGTGATATATGAACATAGAATAGATACATTGGGATCTATTCAACAAGGCAGTAGTGATGAGGAAAAAATTGCGGAGAATGCAAGCGAGATGGAACTGTGTTGCAAACACAGCCGGCTCTTTAGTGCTAAGCGCATTTGTTGCATTTGGGATATTTCCCAGTTTATTTTTCTATAAAACGAACCTGCAGATAAATAGCGTGAGGTGTTGGGGCAAGTGGGAAAAAGATGAGAAGGAGGAAACCAAGCGAGCAGCAACTCTGAGCAAGTGTGCTTGCAAGTGAGCTGCACACAGCGTGGGCGAGTTCGCGAACCACGCTTCAAGGTATATACGCATACAATTGTATATACCTTGTATAGTATACGTATATACGTATACAAGTATTGTATATACGTACACAAGTATACGGATACGGACGAATGCGTATACGGCCTCTGACAAAGCGGGTGCCCAGGTCAGCCAGTGCGTGCTTTGCGCTCGTGCAATTTCAACCGGCTCGCAGACCCACTACTTCACTACCGTGACGTTCATCGCGTGCGCACATGCAAAGCCTTCAGGCAGAGGCACCATCTCGAGCCGTTGCTTTCCGACTCGTCGCCTGTCGCGTGATGAATCACTGCGCGATTGGCGCGTGCCCACTCAGTTCAGTGGGCGGCATTCGATTTGGCACAACGCTTATATAAATATATAACTAAAAGATTTCGCTGCCCACATCTCGCGGTGCAAGCTGACAGGAGAGGAAGCGCACTTACATTAGACGGGAACGCGGGAGAAAACGAGAGAGAGAGAGAGACAGAGAGAGAGCCGCCTGTCTTTGAGTCCAGTGTTATTGACGGTACAGTGCCAATGTTAACTTCCCGCGACTGAGCTAACAGATCTCTCATGCACCAACAACCGCGTCATCGGCCGATACCAAACCCTTGCGTAACCGTTCTAGTCACCTAATATAATTTACGAAGCGCGCCGCAACGAGTCATTCGAAGAGAGAAATTATATGTATCGGGTAGTGGGTGAATGGCGTGGCTAACGGCCATTCGATGTCCCTATATGCCTTCCTGCGGCAGGCTCTAAAACGTACGATGTACTCATCGCCGTACTATGCATAGGCAGGCTATCACCTTGTGACACCAAGTAGAAAGTCTAGGTTTTCTAAACAACAAAGTTCGTATCTTTGCAGCACTGAAGAGATGCACAAACATATATCTCTGACATCTTGCTCATCCGTGAGTGCAATTTCAATCATTCCCCCTTGTGACTCCGCATCTGCACTAAAAATGTACAGAGCTTGAGAAGCTCATGCTTAGACAGAACCTGCCACGTGCTGCACACACGGCTTGCGCAAGGGAGGTTTGGCCCTTCAGCACTTATAAGACCACGGAAGAGATTGGCGCAAAGGAAAAGTTCGTGTAGATAAAAATCTGTTGATACCGGTTTAAAACTGGCTGCGCATCCTTCTCTCGTTAAGCAACCGTTTGCATTCACCTAACGTACATATACGCAACACACTCAAACGGCGAAGCCTTCTATGCTATGGCCAAGGACGACCAGCCACAGACCACGAATATGAGAGGAAAAAAAATCGTTTGGCGTCGACGGGAGAGAGTGTTCCGCATGAAAAGATCTGATCATCAAAGAGATTTTCGTGATCTATAGCTTTTTGGCCGGTGCTAACAAATTGCAGCCGAATGCAAGGTCTTTCAGCTACAGTTATATCTCCTACAAGGAATGAGCACGCCTTCAGCTTTCTTTCCGTCCGACCCAATTCCACACATCCAGCATTCATACAACAGCTGAAGCTGGTCCCCTCCGCTGGCGCTTCATACGACATTGATGGCCTTCCATATGTATCCTAAGCATTCTCGTAAAAGCAATTTAGGTCTCGGTATTAGCCCGATTCGCCATTCCTGTAAGTTTTGCGTCGCAAACGATGAAACAATGAAATTCCATCAGCGCCTGCTACGCGCCGAGAAAGGTCTGCGCGTTCTTCATACAGCGTTCTTCTGAAGTGATTGCTATTTTCTACTGGGCCGTGCTTTATTACTAGATGCTTAATGTACACGGAAACTGCATTTCCTAAGATTTATTTTTCGTCGCTTTATTTTGCCGTCTAATGCGTAGTGGCTGGCTTATTGGTTCATGTGTGACAGAAGGATATACATCGTGGTAGTGACAGGAACAATACGGACGCATACACAGGCGCTAACTAACAACACTGTTTAACGATTTGAATTGGCCATACCAGTCCAAAGAAAATGCAAAGGAAAGCAACAACAAACCACTCACGCAAGCGTAGCATGATTATCTATAGTTGCTCCATGTAAGCATCCATGCATCATGGATGCAAAACAATTCTTTATCACTCGGGTGCACGAACAGCGTGCTGGTGCACTTCTTTCAGACAGGCGTGCAGTTCCGATGTATACACTTGCTGCAGTGTTTGCTTAGCTCACCTGAGTTGACATCTTTCATATTTATTCTGTGTCCCTGCAATCTTGTGTTTAGACACCTTCCTCTTTGGCCAGTATAGATATTTACACATAACAAGGAAATGGGATAGACAACAGTTTTTTTTTGTTTTTTTCGCAGTTTATACGAGGCGCGGTAGATGCTTAGTGTGCCCTCAGAATTAGCCTTTTTACAGAGCTGGTGCTATTTCTTTGGCGTTGAGAAGACAATGTCAATACATGATCTTTTTTTTTTTTTTTTTTTTTCAGGTTATGTGGTGCTGTATATACGTACATACGGTATTACATGCACCTTTCTTTGAAAGTCGCTTGCTTTGGGTTGCTTTCTTAATTTTTGAGCATGTACTCTGCTGTTGCAGTTATCAGATTTGCTGGGTATACCTGCAGGCTTCTTGAAGATTATAGAGTTTTCTCTGAAATCTTCCTGTCGATGTGCGCATGATTTCTTAAAAGCGCTCGTGAAACAAGATTTTACTAAAGCTCTCTTTGATATAGTCTCCAATGCGCCAAGGCATGTGGAAAAACTTACATGTTGCCCCTTGGCTCACGAGCTCAGCACACGTGTTCAAGACAAAATATAAGCGCATATACAGAAACCTAATGTGACTATCAACAGGGCACTGAAAAGGTAACTTGTGGGGACCAGTGAGCATGTTAAAGATTGGAGGGAAAGGCCTGGAGCGAAAAGATAATCGTGCTTCGGTTGCCTGAGTTCTTGTTACTCTTATTTTTATTGCCTTGGCACTGGTTGCTACATAAGCCCATTCAAATCAATAAACAATGTCGTTATCTAGCACCCGTGTTTGCGTCAGTTTTGCCCTTGTCCCCGCTGTGCTGTATTCTTCTGGTATTTTGCTGTCAAGCAACATAAACAGAACTCCGCGATAGGAGAAAATTATAAAACACAGCTCTCCATGCCGATGTGGGTGCCCCAAGAGGAAACGTTTAAAGGATTAAATTTTATTCTGCTTTCGCATGGAAGGCTATTTGCGCTCACCTGCATACTTAATGGGGCTTGAATGAATTAACCCGCGAAGCCTCGCAATTGAATTTGCAGCGCAGTATGGCATCTTCGTATCGAGAGTTCTATCCGGGGCGGGTGCTCGCGAAAAAAGTTTTGCTTTTGGTCGTTCAAAACGCATGAAGTTTCCCAGAAGGGAGCGATGAAGTTAAGCTCCGATCAGTAAATAAACAACGTACTGGGTTCAGTGAGTTGGCAACGATGATAGTCGGCGCGATTCGGCGTCAGCACTTTAGGTTGGCTCATGGGAGTCAGGAGTGTGGCGCGATGTTACAAAGGAATCAATCGCTGTAAAATGTCCTTCTAAACACCATGCTAAACAAAGTCTAGAAGTGTTTGTCTTAGTTGTTTTTTTTACTGGTAATGTATGCAATGCGTATTAAATTTACTATCTTCCTAAACACACGCACTGGAGCGCATAAGTTTCACACGAGTGATTTAAGAAATATATGCATTAAGTTTTTGTATGATGCTTTCATCGATGTTTTGGCCTGACTTATGAGCCAAACTATTAAAGAGCATTACCTTTTAACTTTTCTGCAAAAGAAATAACAAATAAATAAATACTAACGCGAAGTTAGCTAAAGAAGTACTGTATTGCCATGAAAAGGATGCCGAATACAATTATTGAGATTTACCGCAATCCCTTGCGCTGGCATGGCTGCTTTTAAAGCTATTTCAAAATTGTTCACCGCAAGGATTTTCTTCGTGCAATCGATGTCACGCCCTTTGCGCGTATAACTTGCCAATCCTTATATAGCCACCAAGGCATCAAATTGTATACCAGCTTTACCCATATGGCCCTATATAGCCTTATATGGTCAATTAAATGAGGACAAAATACGAGCAAGATCAACGTCAGGATTCACAATACCATTAAGTTATCCGAAAGATAAATGTAACAATTTTAGAAAAGTGTCATAGCAAGCTGTTTTCATGTTTGCTTCTTTGTTTTGTCCTCACTCAATGGCGGCAAAGAGTTGGATTAAAAAAAAAAAAAAAACATGATACAGTGAGCAATATAATAATGCACATAGATTCAGTTCACACTGAAAATATATGCTAAGCTGCTAACTCGGAGTTTGCGTTTATTTGGCATTATAGAATACAATGACATTGACCTGCACGAGTTGTGGGAGAAACTAGCCTTCATAACTCCTGACTACGCTTGAACCTATTCACATTTCTTGGGCAGACAACAGCGATTCAAAAGCAACAATCAGTGCAGCAAGAGCTCGCACGAAGGAAAAGGAAGCAGCTCAATTAACTAATATATGTTCAAGACCATATATTGCCGGCGCTCACTGTAGCTTGAAGCTAATGCAGAGAGCGTAGTACAGCAACGTAAAATAAAAAGGGCGCATTGAAAGCGGTGTAATCATTTGTGCTAAACAAATGTACGGATTTCTGTGTCCGCAAAAAAAAAAAAAACAACGCATATTTTATTTTTAAATTGAATTTAGGTGTGGCTTTATTGTTTTCACGTTCGCATTAGGAGGTACTTAGACAACCACTAACCGCTGAGAGCGAGGACGCTATAGAAGCCAGGACGGGCGCGTTTTGATGGAGGCAGGATAAATAAGCCCGTGTTCTACGCAATTTCCGTGCTTGTTAAAGAACATCGTGTGATATAAAATACCAGAACTTTTCACTATGGCGTCCCTCACAGCCCATATCACGCCGGGACGTTGTATCCCAAACACAATAACATGCATTCAATACCACACCATTTTCGGAGCTCTTCAGTATCGCAGCCCTGCTGAGTCGCTTTGGGTCATTACACCAAATCAAACTAAACCATCCCACACCATATATAATTAATGTATACTGCACAGACTGCGTATCCCATAATTTCGACGTGCGCAGGGGACGCCTTTATAATGAAGCCCCCCCACAGACTGCGGTGCTGTCCTGACTCTCCGAGATTCGTACCGCGGGGCTACTGGATCGGCATCCAGTGATGCAAGCAGCACACGCAACAAAGGGAAGCTGCGGGGGCGAGAACAACCGTGCTGTCCTAATTACAGTCTGACAAGAATCAAAAGGCATGCCCCGACAAAGTATGATTGTTTTTACAAGCCCCTACTTTTCTGCCAACGAGTATGTTATAAAGATTTTAAAGGATAGACATGCGTGTTCAAACGTCGTCACCACCAATACATTGAAACTTTCTTCGGGGTCTTTTTCTAGTTCGGACCTAGCGAACGTTTAACAATGCGCGAGATAGGCGCCGACTCTCGTCTTAGCGGCACGCATAATAGCTTTAAGGAAAGCTACAAAACATACCATTCAAATCAGTGCTAGAGGTCTGCACAGGCTGAAAAATTTGCAGGGAGAAAATTAAGATCCGTAACCACTGCTTTGTACCAGTGACGAGTATACCTACTCAATCTGGCCACAACCAAAACGTTGGGTTGCAGTCGATCCCAGATATATCGAACACGAACGGCATCAAGAAATATTTCGAAATATCAATAATTCGATATAAATAAAATATGCCAACAGATGAGCTTCTTTGTAACCCAGAAGCGTGCATATGGTGTACCCACTTTAGCGGCACGATTCTACGGCGATGCACGTCCAGCCGGCGTATACAGCGGCAGTCCACCGCTCGCCACTGCTGATCATAAGAAATCTAGTTTTTTTACGGGTGCTCTAGAGGCGTAACAATTAGTCAATTAAAATATGGTGCAGTTAATTTCTCCTCCTCGAAGCAGGCCACGGGAGAGCAGCCTCAAGCCTACGGCCGGCAAGGCTCGTTTCACTGCACTACAACCTGTGCCTTGAACTTGTACTTGTACTCTTCCGCATGGCAGCGGTGTCGCGCAGGAAACAATATGCCAAACCGAAGGTTGTTTTCATCTGCACTCGATGTTCATCTCGTGCAATGATTTTGCAGCGTCAATGCTGCCAACAGATGCCCGAAATTGCGAAAATGACCGCGTCGGATTATTAGGAGAAGCACGCCTTGCAGGGGCCCGGCGCGCAGTTCGAATGTACCGCTGAAACAGAGTTCGATATAGGCCAGCATCACCCCAATGTTTTTGCGCGGGATTTTCCCGGGGATATTCCGAAAGTTCGATATAAATAATAATTCAATATTTTCGAGTTCGATATATCCGGGATCGACTTACAGAAAGACCACTCATGCCACCCTTTTCAGTGGCTCGTAAGTCAGCAACACTTAAAGAGGTCAATTTCTAAAAACAATAACTACGAGTGCATTGCTGCGGACTGAGTGTTTGATTCAACTAACTTGTTAACGTAATAACCGATAAACAGTAGTTTGTCTTCGAGGCGACGCATCTTTAATTACATGACAATAACGTACAGCAGTGCCAGATATGTGTAGTCCTATAGCGGTTTAAAATAAGGAGAGCGGCTTCACTTTCAGCATGGTTAGTAGCACACAAAGTCTTGTCGCTCTTTAGGTCCAAGGAGAGGCGTTCGAGCTAGGGCACACTTTCGGCGTGTTTTAGAGCGTAAGTTGCTTGGGTTGCATTTTCGAATTTCGCTTCAGTTTCTAGCGAAATTGAAATTGTAAACTGTAAATCGGCTTACGGAAAGGAAAGGCGCAGTATTTTTTACAATTCTCCGTAGAGACCTCAAGCGTGCCGTAATGAAAAATAGGAAGGTGGGAGAGAAAGTGCAGAAAGAGAGAAGAGATGCCGTAAAAGAAAAGCTACGGAGTAATTTAGACCACCTGTGGATATTTAGCGTGCACGTCCTCACTCCTACGTCCAGCCAGTTTGCGGCCATGTCAGCAGCCAGCTGCCACCTGCCGGCGCCATGCTTGTGATTTTTCGCTCACAATGTCTGCGCCGACGCCGACACCACCCACGACGCCAATGCCGAGTTCTCTGTTGAACGGAGCCTTTAACGCTACCTATAGTTATAATGCATGTATCAACACGCCAGTAATTTAAAGAGTTGCCAATTTTTTCGTTCGAAGCAGAACGCTGTTTCAGTGCCCCGAGAAGACTGAAAACATGCCTCAGGTGCATAATGAGAGAGCATCGTTTGTACAGTATATATGGTGACATTGCATGCTCCCCAAGACGTTGTAGCAATGTTAACTTCACTGAACAGATGTAAAAGTTTCACACTGCTCCTTCTTCTCTCTTTTTAGTGTCCTTTGTTGCAGAACAAGTATACGTAAATACCGCTCGGACCAATATCTAATGGCTAGTAGTGGGTCAAACAGAAAAAAAAAAAAAAAAGGAATACAAGTACACAAGCTATAGCATTGTATTAATATGAGGAAGTTAGAGAAAGTTAAAAAATGCAGAAAATTAGGCATCACTTCGAACATGTGTAAAAGTACGAACAAAACAAACATACATATGCCACATATTATACAAATAAAAACTTATAATATAAATCAAGAACGTGTAAAACATACACAACAATTTAAAACATTATCAATCGCTAGGGCAAAATAACTGGTTAGTCTTCAAAGCAACACAAATATACAACACACGAAAAGAGAATAAAGAGATTTCGGTACACATTTCTTGAGTACGAAACTTTTGTACGATAGGTATCAATGCAGAAATCTATATATACATGACAAATGGAACGGCGCAGAGAACACGCACACAGGAAAAGAAGAGGAAGTTCCATTTGTTAGTATGAACCAACTAGTCCTACAGCAAGTACTTCTTCTATATATAGATGACGGTGTCGGTATGGGACCACATGCAAATAATTTCAGACAGATATCTAAGAAATACAGTAATAAGTGGACGTATAAAATCAAACTTTGTCGTTCATATATAAACGTAGTTACTTTTATAGCAAAAGAAAAGTTGACACTATTTAGGTCTTACGATGCATTGTTCCGGGTTTTTACACCTGTAAGCCCTAGGAGACGCTGTCTGTCTATGTTTCTTTTCAGTGGAAACTTAAAATTTCCGCACTTGCAGCGCCAACTTGCAATTGGCCGGACGTTAAATGTTGATATATTGTTACGATGAAATAGCAAAGGGGTGTTTATTTACAGTGATATGGCAGTGGGATAAGGTGAAGCCTACTAGCCCCAGGCACCAACGCTTCTTCTTCTTCTTCTTCTGCCTCACCATCACCATCCCTCATCGTCGTCATTAGCGTGACATTTCCCCCCTACTCAGACGAAGCCCTCTGGGCGTGTTCGTGAGTCGTGCGAGGCTGACACGGCTTCAAGCGGGCAACATGACACAGTTCGGTTTTGGCAGACCGGCGACCCGATGCTGTCAGGCGGGCTATCCCATAAGTTAAATCACTAAGGCGTTTGATAACCACATATGGGCCGTCATAATGGGCCAAGAGTTTTTGATGTAGGCCACCCCTTACAAAAAAGCTTAATGAGTTTCTGATTAATTAGTAATTACAGTCCTCATCATGCACATTAACATTTCTATACATTTTCTTGATGCATTTTTGATGAGTTTCACAAGAAAGTTGGCCACCGTGTTTCTGGTTGGTACCTAATGTGTGCATTTCTTGTGTGTTGTTCATGAGTGTTGACCAATGAGCACTTTTGGATAAAAAGTAAAAGCTAAAACGTAGCGAAGCACCTCAACTACATTAAAAAAGCGAAAAAATAAAAAAAAAATTAAAACTAAGCGAAAAAAAAACTGCACCTCTGGCGCGATTCGAACTCGCTACCTCTTACTCCGTAGCTTTCTACGCTAACCACTCGGCCACTCGGGGAGCTGGTAATGTCGGTAACGTATTTGCTTCTTATGTCTGGACTGCATTCATAAGATTGGGACATAATGTTTCGAAGCATGTTTCGAAGTGTACAGGCCATTGCGGCTGCTCTAACAATTACAACTTCTTGACCTTTAGAACTTGCATCTAATGTTCTAGATACCTATGCGCACTATTTTGTCCACTGCAGTCATTTTAACATGTCGAGTTTGGCATCGCTGGCAAATTTATCAGCGCTGGCTCTTCGGTGGTTGCTACCTTGGGCGTAATTTTCGCTGAACACGGAGCTGTAGCACGAACCTTTCAGGAAAAAAGTGCGACCAAGCTTCAATGCCGGCAAGCGCAGCAGCGCCAACACTATTTTACTGGTAACTAAACCTTATTTGTATCTAAACATTTCGGGAAGCGTTGCGATGACTGAGGGCTCGGCTAATCTATACGCAGAGCAAGGAGCTCGAAAGCTTAAGAAACACGCAAAATATCATGCATTATAAAGAAGGCATTGCTTCTCGTGCCCTGGTCGCGCACATGCTCCCAGGACGGTTCAGTTCCGAGTCAACGCACGACTCGGGTTACGTCCGCGCGTCGTCGTCGGCGCAGGCCGGGGTACCCCTGCTGGTCTCTCCAAAACGGCCTGCTCGCAGGTGCAAGGAGGCATTGGAAATGGAGCGGCCTTGCGTCCGTTAGCTTGGAGGCGGTGTGGCAGTGCGTCGGTTCGCGTACACAACAATATCCTTGCCCGTAACACCCTCAAGCATATTGTCCAACCACAGCACCCATTCGCTTGGCAAGAAGTGATTTGCAATGGCACAAACACCCAAGACGCAGGGTGTAAGCGTGTTTTGAATGAAACAAATGTCCAAAAAGTTGTTTTTGTTTTTACAGTGCATGCTAAACAGAAATGAAAACATAGAAAAGAATATACATTCGCTTAGTGATGTATAATTTCCCTCATTTGAGAAAGTCAGTGTATTTCCACATTAGCTCCTATACAAAAATACTGTTTTGTTTTCCAAGTACAAAACTTCTTGCGTAATCTCAAATGAAAGTCTGTTGCGGATCTCATGTTAAAACACATAAAAATTGTTTCTTAGGCAACATGCTACATATGCTAATCAGAAATGAAAACATAGGGCTCTGAAAGTGTGCAGTTAACAAAGAAATAATATATATTCACTTAGTGATGTATACATTTCCTCATTTGAGAAAGTCAATGTATTTCCACATTAGATCCTACCCAAAAATACTGTTGCGTTTTCCAAGCACAAAACTTCATGTGTGATCTCAAAGGAAAGTCTGCTGCGGATATGATGTTAAAACACATCTAATCTTGAATCTCCTTTGAGTGGTTGATGACTCATCAAAAACACATTACGTGGGTAACAGAAATTCAATATCCATTTTTGTAAGGGACGGCGCCGAATTGGACGCCATAGCCAGACTAAATCACCTACAGAGTACGTGACCCGCCGGTGACTGGAATCGTATCGCACTTTGGAACGTTCTTGTGAAGCACCAGACCGTAATCGGGCGATTCTCCGAGCTTCTTCGGCGAGACAGAGGGTCTCAGCCAGGCAGGGGTCTTCACGGCTTGTGAAGGGCAGGATAGTATCCAGAGAGTAGCGTGGTGGTCTGGCGTAAAGCAGAAAAAATGGACTGTATCCAGTCGTCTCATGCGTGGCGGTATTAAACGCATACGTGATGAAGGGCAGTATGGTGTCCCAGTTCTTATGCCCTGCCTCCACATACATGGCTAGCATATTGATAAGCGTTCTGTTGACGCGCTCAGTCAAGCCATTTGTCTGGGGATGGTATGGCGTCGAGTGTCGGAAAGTTACGGCGCATAAACGCATGAGCTCTTCAACAACATCAGCAGTGAATTGTCGGCCCCGGTCAGTGATGACAATTCGTGGCGGCCCGTGTCGTAAGATGACTGAGTGCAGCAAGAAAAGCGACACCTGATGCGCCGTAGCAGATGGAAGAGCGGCGGTTTCACAGTAACGTGTGAGATAGTCCACGCAGATTACAATCCAGCGATTTCCATCCACGGACTTCGGAAACGGACCTACGAGGTCAATGCCTACTTGATCAAACGGTGCTGTCGGGGTCTTCACAGGGTGCAGCAAGCCAGACGGAGTTGCAGTTGAACGTTTGTGGCGTTGACATTGCTTGCAACTGGCAACGTATTGTTCAACCGTCGAGCGCATTCTGGGCCAGTAAAATCTTTCTTGAGCACGGTGGAGTGTTCTAACCGATCCCAAATGCCCAGAAGTTGGATTATCATGCATAACACGCAATACGTCCGTGCACAACGTCTTGGGAACTACGAGTAGGTATCGCTGGCCGACAGGCGAATAACTCTTTTTCCATAGGAGGCCATCATGCACACAAAAACGGCTTGTAGGTACGTTGGCTTGGGCAAAGAGAGGCTGCAGACTGGTATCATTTTGCTGTTCCGTTTTGAAAACATTCGTGTCGGGGAACGCTGGCTCGAGGGTCGATATATAATTGTCGAAATCGTCGCTTTCAGGTCCAGTCGTGGCCATTGGCATCCTAGAAAGACAATCTGCGTCTGCATGACGCCTCCCGCTTTTGTAAACCACGGCAAAGTCATATTCCTGTAACCGGAGGGCCCAGCGTGCGAGGCGACCACATGGGTCTCGAAGGTTCCGCAACCAACAGAGTGAATGATGGTCAGTTACAATAGTAAACGAACGTCCGTACAAATATGAACGGAAACGCTGCACAGCGAAAACTACAGCTAGGCATTCCTGTTCGGTGACTGTGTAGTTTCGCTCCGGCTTGCTCAGGGTACGACTTGCGTACGCGATAACATGCTCTCGTTCATTGTGCCGTTGGACAAGGACTGCACCAAGACCGATTCCACTAGCGTCCGTGTGTACTTCTGTCATTGCAGTAGGATCGAAGTGACGTAAGATGGGTTTCGATATTAAAAGAAACTTCAGTTGACGGAATGACGCGTCGCAGTCTGGTGTCCAGTTAAAAGTAGAGTTTTTGTGGAGAAGGCACGTCAATGGGTAAGCAACGTCAGCAAAGCGATGTATGAAGCGTCTAAAATACGAGCACAACCCTAGAAAACTGCGCAACTCCTTCACTGTCTGCGGGGGTTTAAAAGACTCAACAGCGGCAGTTTTCTGGGGATCCGGCATTACACCATCACCATTGACAAGGTGTCCTAGCACCAGCGCTTGGCGCTCTCCAAAGCGGCACTTTTTGGAGTTCAGAATTAGGGCGGCGTTGTGCAGGCAATTCAAGACACGTACTAGACGGTCATTGTGTTCTTGGAAGGATTTCCCAAATATCACGACATCGTCCAGATAGCAAAGACAAATGTCCCATTTTAAGCCGCGCAAAACTGTGTCCATAAAGCGTTCGAATGTAGCTGGCGCATTACACAGCCCGAATGGCATAACATTAAACTCATAAAGGCCATCTGGCGTTACGAAGGCTGTTTTTTTCTTATCTGCAGGGTCCATTGGAATTTGCCAGTAGCCAGATCTGAGATCAAGACAAGAAAAATAGGACGCACCAGAGAGGCAGTCGAGGGCATCGTCTATGCGAGGAAGAGGATAGACGTCCTTTTTCGTAACAGAATTTAAACGCCGATAATCGACGCAGAATCGCCACGAACCGTCTTTCTTGCGTACAAGAATAACAGGGGCAGCCCAGGGGCTAGATGACTCCTGTATCACCTTTTTCTGTAGCATGTCCTCCACTTGCTCATGAATGACTTTGCGCTCAGATGGGGACACGCGATATGGCTTTTGACGAATGGGACGAGCCGAACCAGTGTCGATGCTATGATGGGTCCGATGTGCAGGGCGAGAGGTTGGTCCATCTGTTTCAGAAAAGTCAAACAGGCGAAAAAGGTAGAAGAATATCCACAAGAGTACGGCGTTGAGGTGAGCTGAGATCGGCGCTGATCATGCGGGAGATTGAAGTTTCATCAGCAGGCAAAGGTACGATGGCACTCGTAGCATCTGTGACCAAAGCAACGACGTGGGGCGCATCGGGTCCACAAGAGGCAAGCTTCAATCCCGTTGGTAAAACTGCGGGCTCGGACGATGGGTTGATGGTCCATAACGAGGCACTACCATGATGCACGGATATCATACAGTGAGGGATAATTACATTTTTCTTCAGGCATGCTGAGTGAACTGGGTGCACCATGGCCTGGAATGAAACCTTCTCAAGAAGTGGAACGGACACGGGGACGAACATGGCAGACAAGGGTGGAACTACTGTGTCTTCGGTAATACTAAAAACTGTTTCTTCATCACGGCCACTTTCAAAAAGTGTCGGCAGATGCGAGCCATCAAAATGAACCTCTTGACTTCGGCAGTCCACGGTAGCGCCACAAAACTTCAAGAAGTCCATTCCTAAAATGATGTCATGCGTAGAGTGGGGTAAGACTACGAATTCGGCTTGAAAAATTGCACCACCCACAGACACTTGCGCACTACACACACCCAGTGGCCGCAACGCCTCTCCACTCACACCACAAAACGTTGAAGCACGGTCATATTCAAACATCACTTTGCGTCCCAACAAGCGCCTAAACTGATTACTCATCACAGACACAGTCGCACCCGTATCCACCAAAGCTAATGTATACACACCATCAATAAACACACGAATTTTGTTTTTGAGCATTATAGTTGGAGGGATGTTGGCACACAGCACATTTCCAGCGGCCTCACCCCCATTGGTCGCGCTGGTTAGTTTTCCTGCTGATGATGCTGAGGCGACATGGGGCGCCGTCGTGGTGATGGAGAACGACGCGCACGGAAGGCGGGTGGTGGAGTAACACTTCTATCAGATGCAGGGGAGTGGTCGCGGATATTCTGGTTATGGATGTTGCGGTAATACCCACGCTGAGTATTTGATTGTTGAAAAACGGGATTGTATTGCCGATTGTTGGGTACTGTTGGAAGCGCCGGACGGTTATAGCGAGGTGGGAACCTACTGCGGCAGTATCTGGCGATGTGACCTTCGACGCCGCAGCGGTAGCATATCGGCGGAGAAGGTAGAAAATGCTGTTGCGAATAAGAGCAGGGAACAGCTGGGTGCGTCGTAGGTCTGTCTGAATGCTCATACTGCTCAGGAATCCTGGTAGATCGAATGGAAGATCTATGGGCACTTGAGGCGACGTCATACCTTGGGGCGTCAGGCACCGACGCATTCCGGTTGGCGAAATGCATGGGAGGATAGTCAATGGAAGCTGCAACTTCAGGAGCTTGTGGGAAAGGCTGAACGGTAATCGCTTGTGGTGGTGAAGCCGGCCGTCTAGATACCCTCTGGACAGAGACCTCAGCAGATTCGTGTAGGGGAAGTGGGTTGAGCCGCAGGAGTTCTTCCCGCACGATTTGCCGGATCGTCGACGGAAGATCTAGTTGGGCGTGGTCATCAAGGCTGGCCACGGTAGGCACGTTGGCCAGCCGCCCAAATTTTGGCACAATACGACGCGTTCTCAGAGCTTGAAAAGCGCGGATGTGTTTAATGACATCGGAGACGGTTTCAAGGCTGTCTTTGGCGATTAAAAAGTTGTATACATCAGCCGCGATACCCTTCAAAATGTGGCCGACTCTATCTTCTTCGGGCATGTTGGAATTGACACATCTGCACAATCGGAGGATCTCTTCTGTATAAGTGGTACAAGTTTCATCCGGCAACTGAGCTCTTTGGGCAAGGGTCTGCTCAGCCCGTTTTTTGCTCGGTACAGAGTCACCAAAACGCTGTTTGATCTCGGTGGCAAACCGTTCCCAAGTTGTCAAATTGTCCTCGTTATTCTCGAACCATGTCATCGCCGTGTGAGTTAGAAAGAAGACGACATTTGTGAGCATGGTGATAGGGTCCCACCGGTTGTACCGACTAACTCGTTCATAATGAAGTAGCCACTTCTCAACGTCCTCACCTTCCTCTCCTGCAAAAGGTCGTGGTTCCCGGTAAGGCTGGCAGGGAATAGAGCTTGAGGGGGCAGGCCTGTCACCAGCCTGGCTTGCAGCGTCGCGGCCGGCGCGGTTAGAATCGCTGTGGTCCATGATGTTTGGAAGCGGTGGCAGTCCAGCAAGGCGGCGACTACGTCGAAACTCCAGTGGTTCTTGCTGCGCCGTACTTGGGGATCGAACGGAGCACCTTCCACCAAGTTGTTACGATGAAATAGCAAAGGGGTGTTTATTTACAGTGATATGGCAGTGGGATAAGGTGAAGCCTACTAGCCCCAGGCACCAACGCTTCTTCTTCTTCTTCTTCTGCCTCACCATCACCATCCCTCATCGTCGTCATTAGCGTGACAATATCAAACAGGAGGTTGTGTCTTGGTATTTTATGGATGCATTCAGCACTTCTTTTCTCACGAAGAAAATCAAAAAGTAATACACTTAGTTTAGTAAACAGAGTCTTGATGCGTAGAATAAGACCAGACAATGCAATTATTCTAAGTGTTTTTTTTTTTTTTTTAACTTTTGAGTATGGGCTGTAGGTAAATGCTATACGTCCAGCCCCGCACGATTTGATGCAATAAGAAAGGTGAGTGTGTACTAATGTGAAGTATAGGAAGCATGTGCATATTGGGGTCAAAGTATTCGCATGTCTGAAGAAGAGCATAGCACTACCAGATGCAATTTTAGAACAAGTCCAGTCAATGTAATGTTGCCAGTGTAAATGTCCATGCAAGGTGATTTCAATATATGTAAAGGTATATGTTGATGAAGCTAGGTCTAGTTAATAGTGAATTCAATATCAGCCGAATGCAATGTTTATTTTTGTTGCACGAGATGATACTTATTTTTCCTAGCATTATTTGTTAATTTGTGAGAAACAAAGAAGAACTTTTTTTTCAATTCTGTATTTGTATGCTTTCAAGTTCGGCCGCAGGATGAGCAGTAAGTACAATGACAGTATCATCAGCATACGTGGTAGTTTTCTATCTTGGACAGATCATTTACGTACTGTCAGAAGAGCAGCGGACCAAGTGTAGACCCCTGTACTGAATCACAATGAATGAGGATGCAGAGTTCATAGATTTCATTGGAAAAATTGCAAATCTTCATAATGGTTTCCACGACAACCTACGTATACCTCCTTAAAATCCCCATGGTTTTATGCTACTGCATCTGACTTTTTCCTAACTTTTTCCTGCAGTAGTGGAAAGTGATTCATCGCTAATCGGTATTGGTTATTCGTATTGTCAATTATCTTTCCAGCTCAGCGGCTTGAAATTCCTTTTTAAACTGACACGCTTCTTCTGTAAATCAATAATACCCTAGGACAAAATAGACACAACTAAAATGAGCTTTAGACGCAACAATGACGATTCACGGAGTGCTTCTACGTTTTGCGGCAACGTGGGCAGATGGCGCCACCAGTCACGTCCCGCATGAAGCGGAGCCTCTTGACCGGGCAGTTCTCTCCTCCACAGCGCGCGTGTTGGCACCGAGCCTCTCAGCGTCCTTGAATTTGAAAACGCGCCGGAGCGACCGTTGCGGCGGACGGCAGCCGCGGCATCTCTAGACGATCCCTCGCATCACGTTCTCCTCACTCATGCGGCTTTTTCCTCCTGCTCTTGCCCTCTCCACCCCCGGCCAGACAAGCAGCCATCCAGGGAGACCGTTATATTCAAATTTATGCGTCGCCTCTGTTGCCTTCGTCTTGGCTGGGATGAGTCTCTGTCACCACTTTCGTGCGTGCTTGTCTGACTCCATGCGTCGGGGCGTCGTCGACACCTTTGTCACGCGGAGCGGTTTCACTGGCTGAGAACTGAACCCTCCGTGCAGAACAGCAGCTCGATTAGGATGGGCGACACAAGACGCCACTCGTTGGCTGCGTACTGCATGAATTTTCGCTAATTGTCGGGCCCTGCTTCACTCGTCTGCCTGGCCTGCCGCAGCAAATTAAGCTTTCCTGGTGACTTCTCGCATAAAACAGTCTCGGTGACGCAAATCGAGTGCTGAGAAATGCAACGTCCGCAAGCTTTTTCCGGCATGCACAAATGGACGTGTCTGACCAGGCAGCTGTCCGTTTCGAGCGCTTTTAAAATGAGCAGAGTAACTAATGAACGAACTAGCTCCTGACTTCGTCCTAGTGATGTGCTCAGAAATAACAAAACCAAGAAAAATATCCAGATAGCCGCGAATTTTAGTGTGAAGCACCTGAACTGCGGTTGGAGGAAATGAAAGGAACATGGAGAAGGCAGACTGGGGAAAGAGATAGGAGCCTTCGACAATTTTCCCTGACTGTTAAACTGTTCAGCGTAGTGAGTTGAACTTTGTCATGAGCTTTCAGTCCTTGTTACGAGTATTGCTATTTTCAGACTGGCAAAGTTAATACCTCTATAGTGACATGACACATCCGGAGCAGGCGTCTAAAAAACACCCAGGGGATATTCGGGTACTAACCCTTGGTTAAAGTTAATCTGGTCAATTCCTGTTTCGCCAGCTTGACAATCTTACTTAAATCTGTTTGCTGGCTTCTATGAGCAAGAAGAAAATTTTTAATGAATTCTGCCATAGTTTGTTTGTAGTCTTCCTATCTTAATGACGCTGAGATCTTTTAAGTCTGTCGTGCTTGCCGCAGAATACTACGAGTCGAGTTTTCAAACTTTTCTAAGCTAAGCAATGTATCCGCCCCAATACAAATACAAAAATCACAAAATACAAATACAAAAATACACAATAAAACAAATAGCACTATTGGCCGATCATAAGGAAGAAGTAAATTTGAACTTCATCTTTCTTGTCTACCAATTTTAAATGTGATGTATCTATTTTGTTTTTTATTGCCTGACTTTTGCAAGACAACACAAACACACACAAGACATTGATATAATGAGCCTGCCAGGGGCTGGCTTCTGCAGAATATTGTAAGAAGGCTGTGATGAACATATTGATGACAATGGTCTAACTTCCTAGCAAAATACTTTTTTTTTTTTTTTTAAGGAATAACTAGAGCGTCGGAGACAGGGCAGAAATGACGCACACGTGTACGACACTGTCGGGCTACTCATTTCTTGGCATCATGCAACAAGCCCTGGTTTTCACCCTTCTGCGTTTCAAGGTTATCCATGCATGCTGGTACGAAGCAGTCAAGAACGCCATTTAAAAGCCAACGTGTTGCGCAATTGTGAGGCAGCTGCGGGATATGGTAAGATGCATTATGCATGGTGCAGAAAAAAGCTGTCAAAGTCTGCGATAATGTCGACTGATTTTACAAATACCTTAAAAAACTTATGAAAGATATAGACGAGCGTTTCTTTTACACTTACTGGCCTGTCAGTTGCCTTTTCTCACATTTTACATCTGAGGCCTTTTGCGAGCAACGTGCACTCTGGCAAAATTCTAAACTATCCGATGCTAAGTGCTTAAACGTGGCTTATCTACACAATCGATTCACGGGGCAATTGTGGGCACGCGAGCAAAAACTTCACCCTAACCGAAAGTCTTTCCCGATTGGTGTGCTTTAAATTTCAAATTTTTTGTTGCCACTGCAGTGAAATCCCGCGCATGGAATTGAAAATGCGAAATTAACCAACTAGCGCTGAATGTGCCAGCTCTCGGCGCGCTTCCGGCACCTGCAGAAAGGCCAAGAACGAAAAGGACAAGTCTCTTTGAGAAGTCACTCTATATAGTGATAATAATGAGCTGAACATAATCGCAGTGTGTTCTGCTTCACAGCTAGGGAAATACAATGAGCTGAATTACAATGCGTGGCAACCCGATGAGTATACGCATCTTTGTCGTATAGGTCGAATTCCTTTCTTGCTCGAAGTAAATCTTGCAGGCTGCAGGATTCGCTTCTCAATCGCCTTCACAAGCCACTCCTTACTTTGGGGAAGGGGGCCAAAAGTGCATACGAGTGACAAAGCGAAACCATGCAGCCAGATTTTTAGCGAAGACGGCACATTGCTCTTATGCACCTTCCGGGATGACAATTAAAATCATCATCATCATCATCATCATCATCATCATCATCATCATCATCATCATCATCAGTCTGACTATAACCACTACTGACAAAGACCAATATTCCCATATCCCTTCAATTAACCTAGTGTTGTCACAGCTGCGTCACCTTGACCCCCGCAAACTTCTTAAGGCTCATTCGCCCACCTGGCTTTCTGCCGCCGCTTGCTACGCTTGCCGTAATTAAACTGAGCAATAACCTAATAATAATTTTAATTAGAAACCGGTTTAAGCTCGTTAACAAGTAGCTCTAAGTCATCCACGTGACTGATTGCTTGGGTGGCAGAAAACAAGGAAGCGGCGGCATGCCAGTGATTTATTGTACATTGGTAGAAGGTTTTAATTGCTTTGGCACCATATTTTTCAATTTCCGTGTTGTTCTTCTTTTTCTTTTTGGCATAAATGCTAAAACAAATATAAGAAACGGAGTGGCGTAAAGGTAGCCACTCTCTCTAGACAGAGAAAGCAGCCGAACCAGACAGGCTGCCAAGACCGTCAAACAAAGATGAGCAGGTCTAGCCGGCGCCGTTGTCGAGAAGTGTATCAAACGCGGCAGCGAGCTAAGATCGAAGCGGCAGCATGCGACTGCGGCAACCACCCATGTTAAAACTTCGTTAAATGAGTTGCATCTCTAGAATTCTTTTCTCAGCTATTTGGAACACGAGCTCCAAGTATGCAACCCCTAAAATAACATTTAAGAAGGTAATTAACGACTTTCGTTAATTAGTGAACTAATTAAAACAATCTCCATCATAGCTGATGTCCACCGTAGCACCCCATGTAGCCTGGGCCCAGAGCTAAAATAAATCCATGTCAGCTCATGTGGGTGAAAAATATCATAAGGTCTCGTGTCTTCATACTGCATGTCCGCTGTCCAATTCATACAATACTTTAATTACAGTAGTCTAATTATTATAATCTAATTATTGTATTTGTGATTTGTACGTAATTGATTACTTTTCCAGTCTGGTAGTTCAGTAATGTAGTGAATTACTTTAGGGTAGTAATTTCGTGGGAAAAGTAATTAATTCCTTTCGATATTATCTTTATTCAAGTGCACTATGCTGCTCTTTCAACAGAAAACACAGTAGCGTGCTGAGAAAGCAGGAAAGTCGCGCGGCGAGCCTGCCTAGTCCAGCATATACCGGTTCCGCAAAAAAGAGACAGAATTGGGCAGATGTGCGTATCAGATACCTGCAATGCTTACTGTGGATATCCTACTGCATAATCACAAGAGTCCCAACCATTCCCTTCGATAAAATAGAGTTAAAAATGGTTGGAAGCGCACAGTGGCACTCGCGGTTGCGTCGGCTATAGGGCACAGAGGTGCCTGGTTATGATTGCACTCGTCGCCGCAGGGAGAAGAAAGGAGAAAGGCAGGCGGAGGGGTCCATGACATGAACATGACTGATCGCAAGGTGCTTTGATCGATTCCTATGGCCATGAATGCAGTAAATCATTTGTTTTGGGGGCTTCAAACGGTGGAGACTGCTCCAGGCCAGCAAGACGCTGCAGGTTCGCTGCTCGTTTCTGTCTTGAATGGAATGAAATTAAGTGATGAGCGCTCGAACACGCTTCTGTTTTAGTCGTTCTGTCACCGTTGCCTTTTTTTGTAATAACGCGTGCTCCAGGAGAGAGTGGGATAACAGTTGTGAATTTGGCGCGAAAACCAAAGAATGTATGCATTGCGTCTAGAAAGAAATCTTAACTACGTACTATAAGGTTAGTTATCCTTGGTATGGATGAAAACTAGGAAGTTATCTAAAAGGAATTACATTACTCTGCCAAACTAATTGCAATGTAATGTAATTTCCTTTGGTAGAAATAATTAATACTGTAATTTAATTACATTTTAATGATTTTATGCGAAATTTGCAATGTAATTTATTTCCCCTTTAAAGTAAATTTTGCCATGTATGGTGCCAGGCCATGTCACTTAGAAACTTCGCCTGTGGAAGGCATATTCGTTATTTTTCGCTTGCAAGCCGACGCCGGATTTTCTGGATAACAAGGCCTTTAACGCGACCGAGCTAAAATTAGTCACAAACTGCTTGACTTTTGATGGGAAATACATGCAAACGCAAATGCCAGTGTTAATCTGGCATGGAAGCTTTGGAATGCATTTCTTTTTTTTTTTTCTTTTTTTTCTGTTGAATAAAACGTTAATATAGTCGTAAGAAACTTGCCTGCTGGATTTTTTAAACAATAAGACCATTCTGTTACTATATTCCTGAACGCCATTTTAAAGGCCCACTGCGGAGAAGTAGACGGTGGCCTGTATCGGTAGGGTACATAGGCGTTTATAATCACGAAGAGACTACTGTCTCCGAAAACGAAGCACTTGGAAACTCTAATTTCGATATTTATTTTTTTTGGAAAATGGGCAGACTTTCTTTTGATGTTTATTCTGAAAGCCGGTTTCGTTTTTGTTTTTTCCTCTAATATTATTTTCAATGAACGAATTACTAACATTTTCGAAATTTTATGTGGAAATCTTGGTGGTCGAAAGTCACTTGAAATGTGTATATTGTTGTTTTTTTATTTTTGCATAAATAGTTTATTGGTAGGTAAAAAACGTAGAAATCGTAGTGATTTGCTTGTACAAGGAATCTTTATAGTCACAGCCGGAAGAAAATCATCAGGGCACTGCTCCGTTCTAATGACTAAGCTGACAAGTCATCGTCGGCTCGCTCAGAATTGATGAGAATGCGAGGGGTTTGGTTTGATTTAAGGGGGTTTAGCATCAAAATGACTAAGGCTATGGGAGAAGTCGTCGTGGAGGGCTCTGGAATTTTCGACTACTTGGGGTTCTTCAGCGTGCACTGATATCGCGCAGCACACAGGTGCCTTGCTTTTCGCCTCCATCGGAAAGCGGCTGCCGCGTCCGGGATTATAGATCCCGCATTGAATCCCACGGGCCCAGCAGTCCAGTGCCCTAACCATGCGCCACTGAGGTGAGCCAAGAATGCGAAAGATCACGTGAGCTATACATGTTGATGGCAGTGATGAAACAAACGTTCAATCTTGGGAATATCCAGGAAATTATACTTTCTCGTGACGCTTGCGCACGGTGTTCGTCTCGTTCCAAGTTGATAAACCTGTACTCAACCGACTAACTGTATACCATATATAAGCTGGTGACGACAGTGAACAAACAGTTCTTAGTCAACATGCGACGAGGAGGTAATGCTTCCCGACATGCAGGGGCGTTTGAGCTAGTAGAGCAGTAACCCAAACTGAGCAACTTCATACTCTGCTTATGTATTAATACTACTATCACATCGCGCTCCTGGCTTCCAAATTTAAAATATAGCTCATTTTTGCACATTGACTGGAGATAGCTCGTGCTTAACACTCAATTATCTTTGCCTTGCGTACGAAGGATACTGACCTTTTTCGGTTAAAGCCTAATTTCTAAAACTAAATTCGGCGCACTTTTGATGAATTATTTCGGTTATAAAACACCAAAAAACGAAACAGAGGTGTCGAACTACCAAGTCATTTCACAAGAAAAATGCGCGCGTCGACACGATTTTCTTTTGGTTCCTGTTACACCGCCATTTGGTATACGGTGGCAGCCGGTCCTCTTTGGTGAAGACCTGCACGACTTTGAGTCGACTGGTGGTTAGAATTTGAAATTCAATATGTTTGCCGACAAATGCATCTCTTCCTGCCGGAAAGGCGAGAACAGAGCCAGAAAGAGAACCAATTTTCTCCCAGAGAAAAAACTGGAAGGGGTTATATCGTCAGCGTCCATGAGTATTGAAAGTTCGTCAGTGAAGACGTGGTAAAATTACTTTTCAGAAGGAATTGAATTACATTACTAATAACTTTCATAAAAATTACCAAATCATAATAAGTTGCAATGCCAGTTACCGCTCCCACAAAATAACGACATTGCATTACAATTTAGAAATTGTATTAATTATTTTCTTTTTCACATGAAGTACCCTCGACGCAGCTCCTGCAAGCGTTTGAGGCTTCTTAGTTAACTGCATCAGAAGAGCATTGAGCTTAAAAGTGAGCGTCGAAATTTGCGCCTTTCTTTGACGATATGGTGTTCCCTTCGTCATGATGAATAGCTGTCCATCTGATGCATATGGAGGGAAGCTTCTCTTGAGCGGGATGGGAAACCTTGTCGGACTTAGGTGCAAGTACAAATAATCTCAACATCGCGGATAGGTATATATGTGTTCTTATGAAGAGTATGGAGGAGGTGGTGCACTATGTAGCAGGCTGCATGGGCCTCAAATGCTATTCTCACAGGTAAGTGCATATTTTCTGTCAATTCCACGGTGAGGTTTTTTTAGTCGGGTAGTGCACTGCACAATTTCGCTGGTCCTTGAAGTCTTCCCCTGCTTGGGATTATAAAGCAGAGGTCATTTAGGGTCTAAACGGGGAAAAGGCGCGACTCGTGATGAAACTTTCACGCAAAAGCACATGGGGTTGGTCACAGAAACTTTCACCCGGCTGTGTTCCCGGTCTGTACAAATTGCTTAGGCGGAGGACCACAATAACATTATTTAAATCGTCTTGCAACGAGAACTCTTGTGCTGCCGCATTGATGAAAGCATTTCCTCAGGCAAACATTCTTGCAGCCCGGTTTGACCATGCATTGATGAATTAGACATGCGCACCGGCGCACTACGATTATTTATAACTGCATACTAGCAGAATGTAATTGTCTTCTTATCCAGCCTCTATGTTAGAATGAGCAGATGGCGGCCACGGCTCTCGGTAAATCAGGGACTACCTACACAATTGACGCAATCTGCCGCTTGAAAAGGGAAAGCACGGTTAATGAACCATGGGTCTGTTCATGCAGCTTATCCTTTCCATCAATTTCATTCTTATTTAATTGGCTTGTTAAAAGCCCTGTATGCTGAGATTTCATGTTCGGCTTCCTCCAACTGCCACGATTAGTCCTCACTAATACATTTCTAAGACGAAATAAAACTTTCTATATAGCTTACAAGCAGGATCCTGGCTTCCTGCACGTTTTGAGCACACAGTCGATGAGAAGACCAAGTTCTTCGCTAGCGCTCACCATTATATACCCAGACGCACTGAAGGCTCGAATTTTGAGTGTTCTGCCTTCCGTCGAAAACACCACTATAGCATACACATAACGGTATGGTGCAAGGTTCAAAGACAGCGCTTCCCAGCACCCCACGGTAGCGCTAGATAGTCCGGCGGGGCATATGTGGCGCAGGCGCAAGTTCCGCTCAATATATACACCGAGCAGAGAGGAGAGGAGAGCGACTTTGGACTCAACACACCGCAAGTCGCCGCACCTGTGTGCGCAGTCGGCACAGGAGGTCTGCCATATAAAGGTGCTAGTGCAGTGCTCGACACCGCCGGTCCCTACTCGTGTCTGGGCCTGTCTTGTGCGGTGGCTTTTGAGCGCCGATGGGCGGTGGCGGCAGCACCTGATCGGGTGAAGAGAAGTAAGGGGGGACAGCAGTCTCCGCCGCCAAGGGCGCGGCAGAGGTCGCTTGCTCAGGGGTCAAGGTCGACGCAGCACTCCCCAACCCACCTCCGTCTGGGCGCAGCCGCCGCCGTCGTCTGGACCGCCGACGACGGGGGCTCTGCAGTGTTGGAAGTCGGAGCGGGGGGTCGCAGACAGCACTTTGTACCCCCTGTTCCCTCTTGCACTGCATCGCTCTGCGAAGAGAAGCCCCGGGGCCAGCGAACCCTGGCCGGCCGACGCCTTCTCCTCTTGCCTCCTTATGCTTCTTGATGATGAGTGACAGCGCGGGCGGCCCGCCGTACAACCGCACGCGACCGCGAAGAGACCGGCGCTCCTCTTCGCTTTCTACCTTCTCCTCCTCCTCCTCTCGCCCCGTGGTCCCTCTTCTGCTAATTCGCCACATTTGTGGCGCGTGGTGGTCCACACTGCTCTGCCGCCACACGGCAACGTGATTACGGAAGGACTGCTGAGTGCACGGCTGCAGATCATATGCGCCATGCAGACAGTACACTACTTTAGGAACACGTAAAAAAAAAAGAGAGAGAGAGACTGGACTTTATTATGCTTCTTGAAAACAGCTTAGGTATCCGTAATACTGTAATTAACGAGGCATAAAACGCACGCATGTAAGTCGCGTAGATAAAACTCCAATGATGTGGCTATCATTATCATGCTCAAATTTCCTATTAAGCAAAACCAAGGAATGAGTATTATTCCGCTCATAAATTGCTTCAGAATGAGATCCTTTATTTGCAAGCTTCGGTCGCCAGGATTTTGGCAATTTTGTGGCCGAAAGGATGCTAGCTGAAAATTTGCTTTTTAAGTGCATTCAAGTTCTGCTGGTTATTTGATTGCAGCATTGCGAATTCAAGCTGTTGCAACGAAATTGTCTCTTCAGT
This sequence comes from Amblyomma maculatum, assembly GCF_055883805.1. NCBI lineage: Eukaryota > Metazoa > Arthropoda > Arachnida > Ixodida > Ixodidae > Amblyomma > Amblyomma maculatum. Next base: position 82,739,401 of record NC_139349.1, read on the forward strand.
GTGCGCATGTGTTCTGTACGCAGATACCGTGCATACCGTAACCTAATGACAGCCCTAGTATCAGGACCCTAAACCAGTTTCATTAGTTCGATCACTCCCACTGCACAGACGCAGTTGACGCTAAATAAGAAATGTACTAAATTTGTGCAGCGCGTACTTCACACAAACCGCCAGCTTTTCAAGGTTTCAAACGCTTCGCGAGCAATATTTAAAACTCAAGTAAAGCTCGCGCAACGATCGAGCAATTCACTGCTTCTAAACTGCAACGCACCGCAAGCAAGGAGCAACGCACTTTACCTCTGTGCTACATGAAACAGGCGTTGGCTATTTTTTAACGTGCCCCTGGGGAGAGAAGAGACAGGAGAGAAAAGAGAGAAGCTGGTAAATATCGCCAACGCGTCGTTGGCGTTATATGGTTCCAAGCTGAGATTTTGGATTTGAATGGGACAGCCGTTGGCTGCTTCGCGTATTGCATAACAAAGCGTAAAAAAAAAAAAAAAAAAAGAGGAAAAAAAAATAATGAGGCGAGAAGAAAACGGTTAGAGCAAGGGGAGGCGCGACACAGAAATGCAAAAAGAGCCGAGTAGTGAACGATGGCGCGAGGGACAGAGCGAAGTCGGCGGAACATGCGGGGATCAAACTATTAACCCGTTGAGTGCCGGCTAGCCAAACGCGAAAGAGCTGCTTGCAAGGGGCGGCCAGACCCAGCGTCTGCTCAGTCGTGCCTTCGTCTCACTACAGTCGTTTCTTTCTTTTCGTCGCTTGTGCGGGCGCCGTTTTCTTTGTTTCCTTTCCTTATATATGCGGCGTCTCTTCATTTTCATTGCGTCCGAGCCCCCGCGAAGCTAGAGGCTCGAACTGACCCATCCGACCAGACAAACTGGTTCCGAAACCCCAAGAAAGGGAAAAGCGAGCAGGCAGGCAGGCTGGATGGAGAGAGGAGGTGGGGGGGAAGTGCACGTGTAAAGAAAGGCTGCGTGAACCCGTCGCTGCTAGAAGCTGCCGTCCAGATTTATTTGTACGGCTATGCTTCAACCCTCTCCGTTCCCCTTCCTCTGAACCTCCCTTCACCCTCCGTCGTATCTTGTGCGTTCACGCAACTTCCAACGGTTGAGAGAGGGGGAGAGCGAGCGACAGAGCCGAGCACTGCTGCCTTGTCGGGCGGCCGCAAAATAATACAGGCCCGTCTGCAGCCGCTTCGCGACGGAGACGACGACGAAGAAGAAGAAGAAAAGGGGTTTATACGCCGAAACGCAGCCGCGATATTTATTTCCCCCTCGCTTCGAAGCCGCACCCGACACTGCGACGGGAGAGCGAGTCATGGGACGGCGATAGCCACGGCACTCCGAGACAAGCCGGTCGATGCTTATGTTTCCCGGTTGTCTTGTCCGCAGCCCAGACTGTCCACGTTCTTCGTCTTCTATATAGTTTTGCTGGCATATTCAGTTCTTCCATGGCTAAGAGTCTTCTGAAGACATTTGGTTCGGTGGACCTTGTTCTTCTCATCAGGCATGCCGTTGGTCTGTTTCCTGCTTTCTATCTTTTTATCTCTTACAGCTGTGCAAGGTGGCAAAATCGCGGTGGATATTTATTTGATGCCTAATTCAATTAATCCGTTGCCCAGTTGTAACCAAAAAGGGACGCAAATGTTCTCATCAACTCATCAAAACATGAACCAGCCAGGATTTCCACGACTATAACGGGAACGGTTATCCTGTGCGGGTGTTAACCCGTAGACTGTCCAGTATACCTAATTGCCTTTTTGTACTTCAAACCACCCGTGCAAGGGATAGAACACGCGGATATACTTAAAAAAAAAAAAAGTATCGCATATTCGGGATGAAGGCACAGCGTGGTCTCCGTTGAAGAAGCGGGCGCGAAGTTACACCGGCATTCTGCATTGTACTTGCAATGTATATGTCAAAAGTTGGTGCCAAAATGAGACCTCCTTGCAGATTTCTCAGCAGTTATTTTACTGCAGCAGCAGTACCACTGTCCCGGTGCAAAAATGTCAGCATCTGTTCATAGTTTCACAGTACAGCCTACACGCTCCATCCGGTACACTGTCAACTTTCTTTGGCTCTGCAGCAGATTCACAGAGACGCCATCCGCCGCAGCGGAACGAAGAGGTCATGGCGAAATGGAATTCAAAGGCGCACAGGAAAATGCATAGCCACCGATTGGAAGCATTACTACTCACATATTCGTTCAGAGCCATCCATGAACGCTGAGCGAGGGTCGAAACAAATCAGAAACAGCGTGCTCAATAAAGGCACCGCTGAAATGGTAATGCAAGCAGTTGGCATATTTCAAGCAATTCGCACTGTTATGATAGTTAAAATATCGCAAATTAAAGAAACTAAGAGTCGACAATTTTTCATAAGCAAATAGACGGAATTGAATCCTCATTTGCGTGCTTACACTCTGCTACTCGCCTAATCGTACTAATTCCTTAATTGGTTCCTCTAATATTTTACACGTACTCTTTAGCATATGGTCGTACGGGAGGACACGATGCCGAACTGCCAAACTTTTCTAATAACAAAAAAAAAAAACGGTGTAGATGTCCGCCTCTCAATTTAAGGCCCTTTGTAGCTTGTTTGTGTACTTGTTAAGGCAACTAGAAAGTTATAGTTGTGTGTTCGGTTGAAAACGTTAATAATGCAACATTTTGCACGCGACAGCGTATACAGCTCGTTCGGTCGAAAAACCTTCGCCCCGTCACCCTTGAGAAAAAATGTCGGAAAAATTGGCGCCGTCATGCGGCGGCCGCCCTAACTCCACCGAGACCTGATACGTCGTTGCCAAGACAGATGGCGCCTCAGCGTTCCAAGTTTGAAAGCGGCTTTCACAGTGCAAACTACGTGTTACGTCGATATATATGCATGACGTCATACCTGCGCACGCACGCACACACACACACACACACACACACACACACACACACACACACACACACACACACACACATATATATATATATATATATATATATATATATATATATATATATATATATATATATATATATATATATATATATATGCACACACAGGTTGTCCCAGAACTAGCCTAGCCAAAGCAATTAAAGGCTGTTCAGTGCCGCCTATGCTAATATGCATTATTTTTTGTTCACCAGCGTTAAATAATTAGCACAGACTAATAAGCTTTTTTTTTTAATTATTGGCTTGAGAGAAAAAGTGTCAATCCGAAAGCTGTAGGTCTGCTCGAAAAACGCCTATAGCTTCATTCTTTTTACCAGCCGTAAACAATACCTGGCGTAATAAAACTTCGCCTGACAGCGGTGCCATTAAAGCCTCGAGGCGCGTCCCAGGTAACAAAAATCCGCTTTTCTTTGCGGTGCTCTCTCCGATGAAGCTGTAGTGTACGCACTTGGCGAACGATTTAAAGTAACAGCCGGTCACGTGACAGCCTGCTTCTTTCTTTTTTTGTTTTGACGCCTATAAAGAGAGATGAGCAAGGCGTAGCGTGACACAAACAACGTAACTGGCTGTTCTTCGAGGCGGTCCACAACGTTTTTGTTCACACATTTTTACCTGAAGGCGATAATCAAAAATAGGTAATTAGTGTTAACTGATATTAACTTCATTGAACGAAAATGATACTGAAGTTTAGCATAGGCGACTTTGAACAGCTCTAAACTGGTTTCTGAAAGTGCGACACACAGATAATAATAAGTGTCATTAATTGTCGAAACAGTATTTGGAACCGTGATGCCATTCCTGCAAGCGTAGCATGACAGCACACTTGTTAACCCATGCGGCCATATTTTTCCCGAGCGCATATCTATATTCTTACCACTCGCAATGAGACACGCGCCACTTAGCGGACAGGGAAAATGAAACAGTTCCTCCATATAAAGTGGTGAGATTATTCAAACCATCATGCACGAAGGCCTGTTACAACAACGGCTGCAAGATAAGCCATCCAAATTTCTGCATTTGACGTCATGTGTTATGTTTGGTTGATATGGTTTAACGTGCTAAACCGGCAACGGCTATGAGGGCCGCCGTAGAGGAAGACTGCGGAAATTTCGACCACCTTGGGTTCTTCAAAGCACACTGACATAATAAAGTACACGGGCGTCTTGCGTTTCGCCTCCGTAAAAACGCAACCGCCATGATTGCAGGATCGAACCAGTGTCCTCGGAATCAACAACCTAGTGTCCTAGCCACTGAGCCACCGCAGTGGAACTGACGTGACATTTCAACCCAGAAAGATCCCAGCAATATTCAAGGTGAACTATAGTTCGTGCATTCAATACGATGGTACAGCCAATTTTATTTCCCCCATAAGGTGCTGCGAACAATATAACCAATAAAAACCGGGGCATAATCATTCTCGGTCATCCAGGTATCTAAGAAAAATATTATCTCAAATGATTGCCTGGTTGATCGCACTAAATCATTTATTTCGTCAACAATCATTCTGATACTTTCTCCCATTTAATAGTTAGGCAGGTCATGCATGAATGGTGGCTCCCTGCGCTATATTGTTCAGAAGCACCAAGATAGCCTAGTTGTTCCGTCTCGATGGTCATTCCCAAATATTGAACCGACTTTATCTCAAAATCGCATGATCTACACTACTGGCACAAAAACAACTTGTTAAATCTGCATACATAGTCATACTTTGCGTATTACGGGAAACGGAAAGGGAACGGAAATATTTACATGCATGGTCTCCGTGACTATAGTTTGGTGCATCTGTCCTCCTGCATGACATGAAGTTTCGCGTTATATTATAGAGCTCAACTCAAAGGGCGCCATTCCTTCAAATCCTCATTGAATTATTAAGAAAATGCAACTCAATCTAGGCACGTGATCTTATGTTTCTTTGTTGCTGTAATCTTATTGAAATTCTGACAATGGCACTGAGCGATCACAAGCTGTACAGACCACTCCCACGGACACAGGATATGCATATATATAGTTAGGACTGTGCACTTTCGCTTAATGACCGTTTTATGGGGTGCAGTTCTTGCGTGGGCTCCTCCTCAGTTTACGGCATCTTGGATGTAATCCCGTGGCCAGACAGACGCCTTTTGAGGGAGTGTAGGCGCAAACCGGATCCGCCCGCAAATGTGCGCGCCCACTCATATATAAGCTCGGGGCGTGCAACGTGAAATCCGTGCTTTATGACGCCCTGACCCCTGGCTGCGCTGCAGGCGCTGCATTTACGCCATCTTAGACATGCACACAAACATGAAAAGCATTTTCGAAAAATTTGGCAACAGAAAAAAACCGCATCTGCAGAAGTAGAAAACGGAGATAATTAATGATTGGTCGCTCTCTGCATGGTATCCAACCCCCACACGCCCTTGTCAACTACATGCAGCATCTTCAGCGACCTGTTGCGGTAACAATCGTTTAAGCATAGGGAGTATACTAATGGTCACATTTTCAGAATCAGCTTATGAACATGAACGAGTACTTTTCTGTGCACCTACTTTAAAAGAGACGACCATATGTGATCAATGAATCAGAATTTTGATTGATATGGACGCCTTGGTAATAAGGCTGTGTCTTCGGCAGCGCAGTTCCGCACTACATATGCTTTCTCCTAAAAATGTACAATATAGTGATTCTTCTCCATGTTATTACTACTTTCGATAACACATTCTTTGCTAGGTGACATCACTGGAGATAGGAAGAAAACATAGTGCAGGGAATTATGAGAAAAGTTACAGGATAATTTCCTCTGGTATCTAAATGAAATTAGTATAAGCATGCCTCTACAATTACATTGTCCTGATATTGGAGTCACACAATATGCATGCACTGCGTATGGCTTTAGCGAGACACTCGTGGCCAAGTCAAGACCTTATCGAGACGATGCAGGCTGCTGCAGCTGCCGATCCGAAAATCGTGGCAAATGAGACGTCCCAAAAACGGCTGCTGCGGAGACGAACTGAGTTCGGTCCCACGCCTGGCATAAAGCGTTCGATCAAGCTGTACATTACACACCATTGTTGTAAACCATTCAATGCAAACTTGATTCTAATCCAAATAAAAAGGCCAACAATAGCTGGAACCCGGCATAAAAGAACTAATAAAGGATTATGCTTTTATGTTTTATATTTTATGAGTTTGCATTGTTTTGGTGATTTTATGTCTCTTTTATAATATCAATCCCTTCGATTCTCTATATCTGCGTGCTTTGTTGATTCTATTCTATAATATTCAGAGGACCGTCCAAGGTAAATGACGTTCACGCAAATGGTGCATTTACTCACTAACCTTCATCCCAGTGAGACAGTTGATGTTCAAGAAACTGTGCAATTGAAGAAGAAGATGGGCACACAACCGGTGTGCAATTTTCGACGTGTGCCAGAAGTGGTCAACACTTTTTGTGCCACGGCGTCAAAGATAATAACATTTTCGAAATTATAAAAAGAAATATATGTGCCTACTCCTAATGGTTAGCTACATGTCTAATTGCAACAAGCCGTCTACTGCTAACAGCTAAGATGTATACCTATTTAAAAAAAGTTAGCGGGTTTACTGTAGATAACACGAGTCACTTGTCTTCTGACGTTCGTCAACACTGTAATTACCTTGTCTAAAAAGCCATCTCTTACATCAAAACACCTATATTCAAGGATTAGGGGCGGACTTGAAATGAGTGGCATGTGGCTTTCCACAATTCGAGAGCGAATTAAGGCATGTGATTGTCGCAAAGCTTCGTACCTTGTACAGTTTGAAAAAAGTGCATGGTGCCCGCAGTTCTGAGAATTAAAATTGCTGTAAGCCATCAGCGCCTAAAAGTGTTCATAAAATGCTAGCTGTCCGAGTTTCAAGTCTTAATGTGCTTACATAGTCTAACTCCATGTTACTGTTCCTTTAAATAAGGTACACAAGGGCGTTTCGAGGGCCATATTTAAAAAAAAAAAGAAAAAAAAAGAAAAGAAAAAAGGAGTGTGCCCAACGATGAGAGATCGAATTCCGACCTTGGCGGCCGCTCTTCGATGGAGGCGAAAAACAAGGCGCCCGTGTGCTGTGCGATGTCAGTGCACGTCAAAAAAAAACAACAAACAAACGCCAGGTGATCGGAATTTCCGAAGCCCTACGGCGTCTCTCATAGCCTGAGTCGCTTTGGGACGTTAAACACCATTAACCAAACCAAACCATCATCAGAAAACTGCGTTCCATAGCGAAGGTCTTCTTCTTTTTTTTTTTTTTTTTAGACAGGTTTTAATTTCACTTCGATGCATTGGGCTAAGGTTGCGCGAAAGCGTACAAGAAAAAATTAAAAAAAAATTAAACATTATAGTATAGCTACTATCTGAAAACAGGCCTATTTGGACACACTTCAAGGTTGCACCTTCGGGTATATGAACTAGCCGTGGGAATAGCCAACACAGGAACTCCTCCGTTCCTGGTTTCTGCAGCTGCTGTACACGATAGTAATCTCGAAGGTATTTACACAGGGAAAAAAAGGCGAATACACTACCCCGTTCGTTTGCTTGTCTGAAAACACATGCAGTGCTCTCTGATTTTCTTTTTCAAGCAAGACAACTTTCAGGCTGTACCACCAGCACGTTGCGGTGCATTTGGTTGAGGATAACGCAGCGCAGAAAGAAAGCATAAAGCGAGAACAAGCTGAAGGCGCAACCGAGGCGTAACCTTCGCCTCGCTGCGGGCGAGCACTGAGGCTGGCGGCTTGAGAAATTCCTGGCACTGCAAACCAGCGCTAACCTGGGAGCCAGCTCGGGTATTTACGACCGCAGAGGAATGCCGAAACTGCGGCGGTTAAAGAATCTGCAGAGGGGCCAAGGTGAAACGAGACGAGAAACGAGGCATTTTGAAACTAAACGTGACAAGCGAGCGCAACGAGCAGCACGCGCAGTTGTTGGCCGAACTTAAAACGGTGCTCAGGGTCAAGTATAGAATGATATAGGCTGTTGACTGCCGGCTCAATGCTGAGTATGTAAACAGGGCCGAACGGAGGAATGGCCCAATTCGGCTTTCTTGCGCCGAACAATGTAAGGGGCTGTGGTAATGAAAATAATTCGACTGTCACCACAATGAAATATTCAGCAAAGATGGTGACCAAACTATAATGGTATACTCTGTCCGAATCATAGGAGGATTAAGTGGAACTAATTAGGACATCTTAGCCAAAAAATAGATAACCAGTGCTTTGTCAACGTATTGCAGAGGCTTACATATGCTCCACATCGCATGTTCTTCGCAACACTGTCCAAAATGCAGCTATATCGTGCAGTCAAGGCTGCAGGAGCACAGCAAAAAGGTCGCGCAGACTTGTTCAAGACTGCATGCTTTCGAGAAATCACTGCAGTACTTGGACAGTTCATTATTTTTCATTGGAGAAACACACGCATCAGAGCGGAGGCATGCTGCTATAAGTTCTCCGCCTGCATTCGTAAACATGACGTTCGCCCAGCTAGCTGATGTGTTACGGCCTCCATTTCCCAGATCAGTGTAGTCTTCACTACACGTTCTCTTCTCCTCCTCATGCTACGTGCAGCCGTGCAATAGTTATTTCCTTTCTTTTTTACACGTTGTGCATGGATCCACCAGCCGCGCGGTGATGAATGCATTCACAAAGCCCGAGCCGTTCTGATTGGCTCAGATCGCCGTAAATTCCGCAGAGGCTAAGATGGTGGTTGTAGAGATGATAATGTCCATGATATGGTATCGAATCCGGGTTATAAAATTTAATTTTAACGCGTTGAAGGTACCCCCTCCCTAGGAAATCGGGCGTCGGAACTATCGACGTTTTGCACACAAAAAAAAAAAAAGAAAATAAAAAGAATCACAAGCCTGTTTTTGACAGATCTGGTAAAACACGCTTGTGTGCTAGTTGGCTAGTTAGTGCATGCACTTAAGCAAATAGTGCCGTGCCTATAAACAAGACGCACACACGGAACTGTCCTGTCATCTCCTCAGTCTCCAGTGAACGCCTTTTGGCTGCCATTCTTTTCTTCAATGCTTTGGCAGATGGTATGACAAGTAACATTGACGGCAACTAATTGGTCGGTCGGTTGTGTAACGTAATGATATCGCATGACTTGACGTAGTTAGCAAGAGCTGTCACTTCGGATACCTCTTTGAGATTACCAAACCGGTGACTTGATCCTGCAGAAACTGTCCCACAGCAGGATACGCCGGCGCCTTTGCACGGGTTGCAGGGGTTAACGCGGGGCTTTTCACTATATGTTGGGTACTCTGACATGATAGTGCGGCCAAGAATTCCAAAGTCAAGATACCTAATGAAGACGGTAAAGAGTATTTCAGATTTTAGGCACCAAAGAACCTATAGTTTTCGGAATATAAACGCACGCAGCGTGGTTGATGAGAGCGATCGCCCTGAAAGGTATCAGCTCCACATCGCTATTATCTCTGAAGTTTGGTTGTTAGAAGAAATCGACGATGAGGACGTCTTTCCACCTCTTTACTGGGCGTTACGTCATGACAGATCATCCAAAGGAAGGGGTGTTGCTATTTTCGTGAACCATGGAATTGCGTCTTAATTGTCAGCTTAACATCGACAATATAAATACACATGTACATTGTGTGTGTGTGTGTGTGTGTGTGTGTGTGTGTGTGTGTGTGTGTGTGTGTGTGTGTGTGTGTGTGTGTGTGTGTGTGTGTGTGTGTGTGTGTGTGTGTGTGTGTGTGTGTGTGTGTGTGCGTGCGTGCGTGCGTGCGTGCGTGCGTGCGTGTGTGTGTGTGTGTGTGTGTGTGTGTGTGTGTGCGTGCGTGCGTGCGTGCGTGCGTGCGTGCGCGCGCGCGTGCGCATGTACACCCTTTTGACGGATGTCCAACCTTTTATTGCGTGAGCAATACTGCGCCAGGTTTAAGTCATCGCGTAGTCCCGGGAAGGGCCACGTTTGATCTTGAGCCGCAGCCGAGCCGAATAAGGCTTTAACCAAGCTGTCTGAACGTGCCTTAGTGGCCTATAGGGGTAACGTGAATGCCAGGGTCCTGGCAAGCTGATTCTGACATAGCCTTCCCATGTGAAACGAGAGACCCAAGTTGGCAGCTCCTGCCAGCCCACATATAAAGCCCCCGTTTAATATCTCAAGCTACACCATGATGTGCACTACATGCTGAACCCTAATCCCATCCATGGAGGTATTGCTAATGCAATTCGACCCGGTTTAACCAGAGCTAAACCAGAGCTAATTTTTTATTTCTAAAATATTTATTATGCTTCTACAAAATTGGTACGGCAGCTTAACTGTGGCGCAGAGAGGAGAGCTTCATGCAATTATATTCGGTGAAAATTCATTACATGTCTTTTCGTATGTGTTAACATTTATCCTACAGGAAAAGCTACATTCATGGCTTAAAAAAAAAAAACTTGAAACTGTTACTGCAACTTGACTCTATCTCGCGACCACTAAATCGATTTGTTTGTGTAATAGGCCCATAAATAGTGAAGCATGCATTTTTTTTTTTTCTGGAAATACGAAGGTTCGATTTCTTGTGAATTGAGGCTCTTCGTGATTACAGTGCCGCAGTCCAACGATCAGGCGAACTTCAATTTGCCCTCAATGTGCTTTTTAGAGTCAAATATTTTCGTTCTATGCAGATGCAGGTAAGCCAAATTTCTGCGAATTGCCCCGAAATGACTTTAGCTATGCCAACGCGCAGTAACATCACCTGAAGTTTTACATTTGCAATTTCGATAGCGTGCTGCTAACGAGAGGTTACGATGTTAGCCATCCTTCACACTGACGTCTGATCGAGCTTCAAAAGGCTCAACGAATCAGTCCTTCGTGCTTTATGTAAGGCAAACTGTCTTTAATCTCTAGTCGTTTGCTTATTTCGCCGACTGGCCGGTTTCGTGAGCGAATAGCCCCCGCCTCCGAAACTGGAAACCAATTTAGAGAATGAAATTGCAGTAATGACGCAACCAGATTGGTCAGTCAGCAGCTTTGCACCACTGTCGCATGCCGTTGCAAAACGCTGTTTACAAAACAGCCCGAGTGAAAGCTTTTGAGTTCTAACGGGCTTGCCGAGCGCCTGGAGGCTAATCATGCAGACTATTTACGTAACGCTTGCGCAGATTTGAAAGAACGTTCCTTTCTCTTGCTTCCCTCAATATCATTGATTTGGCATACTATGGTCTTTTATATATTATCCTCAGCCTTACTGCGTCTGTACCAGGACGAAGGCCTCTCTCAGGTAATATCCGGTTAACACTTTCTTGTGCACTCTACCCCGCCAACCTCTCCCCCTCACCCGTCCGCCTAACTCTCTGCCACCCCTAAGGTTGCCTTCCCTTAGAATCCGTGTCTTATATGTAGTGCGCACGCTCCTTGACTTAGAATGTTTCAACTGGAGTCTGTTCCCTGACCCACTCTGCAGGTTTCATATCTTTTAAGGTTACACTATACCGTTCTCCGTTCCTAACTCATTGCTCTGTCCCGTTTACACGCCGTATATTTTATTAAGCTAAATATATACATATTTTTTTCATCGAAGTAGTATATTGAGGTGAGGTCTTGATGCTCTGAACGCAAATGGTGAGTCTAGTGAAACTTGATGCCTGCAGTGCCACGCCCGGGCGATTTGCAGAAATTTCCGCACCGAGAGAAATGAGCTATGGCTCATGTCATTACGGTTCGTTCGAGCTCGAAAGGCCTGCATAGCCGACGTCAATGGCTGGACTTGATATAAAATTTAAACAGAATAGGTCCAAACAACAGTGCGCATTAGACACATTCTCGAATGTTCCGGAGTCAACTTTGTACAGGTTTTTACGAAACGTTATTTAGCTATTCTACCGTTTCTACGTGATCTTTACGCTCTTGTAGTAAAAAATTTACAATCAAAACCAAAACAGGTCAAATCAACTTAAAGCCATGTAAAGTTATGATTATGCTGCATTAATGTCAGTGAATATTGGTAATAATCCTCCATATAAACGTATACATTAATCAACAAATGAAGCTGATGTACATTTGCTGCGTCCCTTCACTCGCGAATAGAATCGGCCTGCGCAATGATGGTCCTCACAGGCCTTTCCAGTAAAAGTTCCTAATGCCATGAATTCCACTAAACGAAGCACTGCTAACTTTATAAGTGATGTCGAAAGTACCTTCGCTCCCTGCCTACAACACGTCTGCGCAATGATGGTCTTCAACGGCATTTTTAGTAAAAATTCTTAATTTTATGAATTTCACTTAACGGAGCAGTGAGGCTGAAAGTGATGTTTTATCTCGTAAGCAAACATTACCTTGCATAAACACATATATTCCCATTTTGGAAACATCTCCTATATAGCACTTGTGAAAAATATCAGCTTCTTACCTATACAATCTTTTAGTATATTTCATTCATCATTGCCGTTCGTCGAGGGCACGAGGGCCCATGATGCAAACCTTTTCCAAGTAATACTCTTCGCGCGTTTACTTCTGCGATCCACCGATCGTAGCTTGAGCAGGGGCGACCTGACATACCTTTAGTTAAGAGAAATGACTCAAGTTACTGGCATTCTAGTGGAAATCAAGAAGAATAAATGGGCATGGGCAGGACATGCAGTGCGAAGAGAGGATAACCGATGGTCACTTAGGGTAACAAACTGGATTCCAAGGGAAGGAAAGCATAGCAGGGGGCGGCAGAAAGTTAGGTGGTCGGATGAGGTTAAGAAGTTCACAAGGGTCAAGTGCATGCAGCTAGAACAGGACAAGGTTAATAGAGAAATATGGGAGAGGCCTTCGCCCTGCAGTGGGTATAATCAGGCTGATGATGATAATGATGATGATGATTCAGAACCTGCTTAATGTGCGCAGAAGTTTTAAAGCAGAGCCATGAACTTTTCTTGTGTGCGCTTTTACCACTCAGGCTATCGTCTATATGTGGCTGCTGCAAATGGCTGAAGGCCATCACGGAGACAGCCCTTGGATCATTATAGTGGCGATTTTAACGCCTACGACTTAAGCCCTGTTTACATGGAGCCGACAACGGGGGTCGAATTAAGAAGTTGAGTTGATTGGACTCAACCCTACAGGGTTTACATGAACCCGAACCGAGGAGCGTATAGGCGAAGGCATCGAGGCACCGTAGAGAAGCGCAGAGAGGAGCGATTATTATGGCGACGCCTCGTGTCGAGGCGAAGCACTAGCAGATGGCATTCGATTCCGTCCTTTTTTTTTTCTTTTTCGCATCTCTAACGTTTTTCGTACTGTTCTCTTCTCCCACTGTGCTCAACTCTATCGCGTTTACATGCTTCCTGCAGCAGGGTCGAGTCAACCCACCCCTGCGCCGGAGTTGACTGGACTCGACCCTTCGACTCTTCGACCCGATCCGACAGCTTTTACATGAACCCTGTAACCGCTTTTCGATCCGATAACTCAACTCAACCAGCTCCTGTCGGATCCATGTAAACGCAGCTTTAGTGTGGGCATCTTCCGTGCTGCAGTGGCTAGGGCGCTCGACTGCTGCACACAAGGATGCGGGATCGAATCCCAGCCATGGCAGCCGCTTTTCGGCCCCATGCAGCCCCCACTATGGTGCCTCTCACAGCCTAAGTTGCTTTGGGATGTAAAACCCCGCAAACCAAACCAAATCATCTTCGAAATCGCAGACCCGTATACTTCAGCTCACTGCAACTGAAAAAAAAAAAAAAAAAAAAATTGAGCGGTGGTTTAACTTGCCTAAGCACGCATATACATACAGAACCGTTTTTTGAAGCCATTTAGATATAAGCCCCTTTGTTTAGCTTCGCCCCCCCCCCCCTACACATTGTACATATAAGAAAATCACTTAATAAGTGATTTACGCTTTTATTGAATGAAGGAAGCCTAATTGCGGTCTTTAGTGCAAATATGTCGTAGGAAGCGAAGACGACGCGAATCCGAAGGGCAGCGTGAAAGACTGACAGCTTAGCACATGAAGAAAGCTGCTGCCTGTTTGATAGTTTGGCTGCATCAAAAAAGATTTAGTGTGATGTGTCTACGCGGGTTGGCACATCCCTTTGGTTTTGTGGCAGTGCTCTATTTGAGCTGAAGCAAGCAACACATAGAAATTGAGTGAGCGCGCAGTGGGGGCGAAAATGATCTTTCTGCCTCGGCCCGGGTTTGAAACTCAGTGTTGGTGAGGTTTTCTTTTTTCCGCGCCTTTATTAAAAGCAGGCTCCGGAGTCACTCCTAGTCCGTGGTTGCGAGCTGTAATGTTTCTGCATTAATTAATAAAATACGGTGGAGTGTTTACCATGCTCACTGCCAAAGGCTGCGTACCGCGCTCCAGTCCTGCACGAGAATTCATCGCTTTTACAGAAGTTAAGCATACAAAAGAGAAGTTGAGCGCAATGTTCAATAGTGTCTTCGAAATATTGCGCTTAATGGGCACGGTAAGGGCAATGCAAATGTGTATCTTTTTTTTAGCAACGCGTATTGATCGCAAGTTATCAATATATACGCCTCAAACTTCTGCCAAATAGAAACTATAGTACTAAAGGCATAGTGAAGAAGAACTTTTGAATGGAGCCTAAGTTTATGCACAGACCATCACCTAAGATGCCAGATGATTCCTTTGTTTAGGATGGCGAAAACCATGCATGCCGTTTTGAGTCAAATATCTTAAGGAAAGTCATGCTTTTGCTGCTGTCTTGGCAACAACAGCGTAAAATACAGCGGACATGAACGAGCATCGCCTTATAAAATTCAGCTAGTGTGGATACACATTTAGAGCCCTCGCTTCGATGCAAAAGGTATATACGCGAACCGCGTGAAACAAAACGGCCTCAAGCTTTTCACCGCCAAGAATGGTGGCACTTACGTCCAGTATACCTATACAGCATAAACGACGCGGCGAGGGTCGCATAAGGAACAGAACTAAGCCAATGCACCCCATCCGCCATACGGCACTCAATAAAACTCAAACTGTATATATAGTCGTGGACAGATATGGTCACAGGACCAATTACGAGTTTCCCGCACGGCTCACTATTTCAGAAACTTTGTACACAATTTCGCACACAGCCGACTCACATTCCGCTGAAAGTGAGCTGTAAAACAATGGGGATAATTTATTTATTCAAGGCATATTCATTGTGCATATTTTCGTAATTGGTACGCCTTTTTTTAGACTGTAGTGAGCGAATGCAGTAAATAGCCTGAAGACGCAGTGAGTTGAGCAACACGTGCTCTAACTGCCATGCAGACAGATATTGCAATCTGTGATAATATGAAAAATTTTATCCATGGAGCGAATTTTCGAGTGTCCAAGTTTACCGAAAACCTCCGAAGGCGCGCACCAGAGAGGCTCAATCAGAGACGGTCTTGCGATGCATATGATGGCAGTAGTACTGAGGGATTATTACTTGAAAATTTGTGTACGAATATTAAAATAGTTGCAATTTCAGGCACTTCAAAACATAATTGTAGCCAATATGGACAAAAGAGAAAAATGAACTTGGAAGTTTTTGGCCAAGAACGGGGGAGACCCCTTGCTCGGCACAGAAGAAGATGCCTTGAGTCGAGAACGCTGGACTGGACTTCCGGGCTTTGTAGAGCCTCGAGGTTCAGCACACATCGGACTCGCATACAATCACAGCAAACATCAGCGGGATTGGTTACTAGCTGGTGCAACTCCCACTTTCAGTTTTAGCAGTAATCAACGTTCTCAATAAAATATCAGTTCAGTTGCAGGCGTTCAGTCGTGTCCGACTCTTCGTGACCCTATGAACCATGTCACGCCACGCTTTCCGGTCTCTCACTATCTTCTTAACATCACATAGCTTCATCTGCAATGCCTCGAGAATGCCATCTAACCATCGCGTTCGCTGCCTACCCCTTCTCCGGCGACCCTCAACCTTTCCCAACATCAAATCTTTCTCCAGCGACTCCTCTCTTCTCATCAGATGACCAAAGTAGCTGAGCTTTAACTTTAGAATTTGACCCTCCAATGAGCAGTCAGGGTTTATGGTCGACAATATCGACTGATTTGATCTTCTGGCAGTCCAAGGAACTCTTAAGAGTCTTCGCCAGCACCACAATTCAAACGCGTCAATTCTTCGGCGGTCAGCCTTTTTCACAGTCCAACTCTCGCATCCATACATCACAACTGGAAAGACCATAGCACGGGTTATACGGATCTTGGTTGGCAGACTAATGTCTCTGCTCTTTACTAGGCGGTCAAGGCTAACCATTGCTCTCTTTCCCAGAAGCAGGCGTCTCCTAATTTCATGGCTACAGTCTCCTTCCGAGGTATAATCTTGGCGCCCAAGAACAGAAAATCTGTCACAGCTTCCACTTCTTGTCCATTGATGCTCCAGGACTTGATAGGGCAAGACGCCATGATCTTCGTCTTTTTAATGTTCAGTTTAAGCCCAAACTTCTCACTCTCTTCTTGTACGCGCATCAGAAGTCTCTTGAGATCCAATTCACTTTCTGCCATTAAAGTGGTCCCTTATAAAAATTTTATGTGTGTGTCTGATGAGAGTATGTTGCTCTTTCACAATGGAGACACCAGAGTATCTTCTGAGTTTCAAGTGAATTTTCTCTTGAGTTCTTACTGTGTGTCTAAAACAAATTGGCCACTGTGTTTCTGGTTGGCACTTAATGTGTGCATTTCTTGTGAGTTCTTCATGAGTATTGACCATTGAGCGTCTGGTGGCTTTCACTTTAGTTTTTGATGTGATCTTGGTTGCCGACACTACATGCAAATCAGTTAGTGCCGGTATATTTAGTTACAGAAACCAAAAACAGACATTGCATTTTGTGAAAATGGTCTTTTTTTATTCATAATGTGCAGCACAGCTTGGATGCCATTCGCATCCCTGTTTTCTATGCTATCCATGGAAATAAACTTACTTTATTTTCCTGCACAGCATAGAAGACGGGCCATTTTTGAGGTGAAGCGGCACTGTCATGAAGTAGTCGCACGTGTACCCTAACAAATACAAAATGAAATCGCTTTGTATTACTGTTCGCAATACTTAAAATAATTCAAGCTTCATTTCCAACTCATGGATAAGCTTACACATACTTCAGCACATGCCGTTGAAGCATTCATATGTGGAACCAAGTTTTGTGGAACAAGACTCATGAGATAATTTCAAACACAAGAGGCATGACCCATTGTGTTTTTCTGGCACCTGTACATTTCAAACCCTCATAGTTAGCAGTTGGTGGAAGAAACATGCTGCACCGTTTACAGAGAAAACACAAAACCATAACTTTCAGATACATCATACATGGTACAAGGTTTGGTTTTGCTATTCACAACAATGCAAACAAGTTTTCTTCAGAATGAGTTTTTTCACTGACTACACCATTAGTAAAACAAAGATTTCAAAGAAGAAATAAAGCAACCAAACCAAGGCAGCTATCCATTCATACCACCATTTTTAGCTATGCTTAGGATGTGTACTTAAACATGCATCCCTGAACATGTCATAGAATGTGGTGATGGCTTGCAGAAGGGCACTGCAGTGTGCTTGCTGGTAGATGATTTAGTGTGTTCCTCGTTTGTGCTGTGGGGTGTAGGTGAGCAGCAGGTAGGCTCCAGGCATCGGCCAGTCTGAAGTGATCAGGTAACTGGGTATATAAAGAGAGAAAAACCGACAAGTGAGACCGAGCACACAACTCCTTTCCTTGTAATGAAAAGAGACACAGCTATATATTCAGTAGCTACAATCATAAGGATTCTGGGCAAACAGCTTTAAGACGAGTGCTCAAAGCATAATTAAGTAAGTACTGGACTTCAACCTCAATGCAATGTACTGTTTGACAAAAGTAACCAGCCTGCATGGTGTGCTCCTCGTTTGTATAGGAGAGCCTTTCCAGTTTCCCTAAAGATAATAAGGTCATTTTCAAAAGAGCCTATTTTTTCTCCACGAGTGTGAGGTGCACCTACTTTAAAGGTACAGAATAGATAAGAAAATTGGTGCTTAAAAGGAGTACGAATGTTTCTGTTATGTATAAAATGAAAACATGTGAAACATTTTCCCAATTATGACATGTTTGAACAGAGCATATTCCTTTAAAACTTCCTTCAAACCACCTCATCAGCCCATGAATTACTCTTGGAGGTAATGAAAAAAAAATAGTTCAAGAGAACACATTGCGTTATTCTATTTCCAACAATGTTATCAAAGGTGAAACATGCAGCTTCTCAAGCATCATTGCAAGTGTTTGAATTGAGGTGCATAAGTAGCGAACACAATGCCCTTTGCTAAAATTTTACCCTTATGTCAAGACTGAGACCTGTACTGTGAGGAGATTGCATATGAAACTACACCATTATGAGCAATTGTCGGATTGTTACATAAGCAGTATGCAGTGGTACAAGCCATTTGTGGGAGCAAGCAGCAGCTTAAAGTGACACCCATATGAATGCATAAACACAACTGTTTTGAAATTTCCAACCTTCAGACTGCAACTATGGCAAGTTTCTTCATTTAGCATAGCTAAGTGCATTCTAGAGCAAAAAAAAAAAGGTGTGTATGATGTCATTTCAAAGCGAATATTTTTAAATCACTCCAACATGACCTTGTCGGATGTTCCACACGTCACCATTCTGTTTAAGCTCTGTTCAAATTTCTCAAGCAACAGAACCTGATTTCCTTATCTAGTATGACTTCTGACTTGCAAAACTGAACAGTAAACTAATAAATAATGTGGAAATTACTGCTCTAGCAAAGCTACGAAGAAACAAATAAATTTACCTAATAGGGGCAAAAAGATCCCAACATGTATTTTATGAATAAACACCTATTACAAAAGAAAAATAAAGCAAGTATGTCAACAGCAAAAAGACACAGCAAAGAACTGGGGATGCGAAGGCCATCGTTTATGCACTGCGAAAAAAAATACTGAAAACTGTCATTTCCAACTGAATTCCTAAGGCGGTGCTACGAGCGTCTATGCACACTCACGAATAGTGATGCCGCCACACCCTGCGTACGTCACAGATCAGCATTGGCTCGCAATAACGTGATCAGGCATGCTTTTCCTTTATGGCCAAGGTCACAGGGTTAGCTTATGGGCAACGTTTTGAGGAGCAGGGAGCCTATTTGCTGCTTTTGTGCCGTCAGTTTAGGCCGTTCTCCCAATGAGAGAAAAAACAAGAAGTTTCAGCTTTGATAACATTGCTGGAAACAGTACAATGCAACATATTGTCTCATATTCATTTTCATCTCCTCCTAGAAACTTGATTATTAAATTATAAGAAAAATTAGGAATGGTGTTTCTTCCTTTAATTACTGAATAAGACTACTATGCTTGATTGCGCCAAATTTGGGACCGTGTTTAATGTGTTGCATTCCATATATGAAAAAAAAAAAAATTGTAAACATTTTACCATCTAAGTGGTTGTATATTCTGCAATTCTTATGTAGGTTTGCCTTACAGCCGCAGAGAAAAAATAATTAAAACAGCCTCCTTTCAGATCTGTAGCACCTCTTAATTTTTTTTTCTAAGTCGTGACTTTCACACGCAATCAGAAATATGATTAACATTCTACACTTTTTCTTCTTTTTACTCTGAGCACATAAAATATGTTTATCAGTGCCTGCATATCTCAATCCTAGGTGATATAAAAGTTGCAAAAAAATGTGCATGCAGAGAAGAGCTGCCCGTGATGTCGGCCAAACTTTTTTCTTCCGAAATACTAGCAATAGCACAAAACTAATTTCACTGCTGGTGTATTGAGAAATGTGTGTACAATGTGTAAGGCAACTAACGAACTCTACACAAATAAAGGCCTTTAAAGTCAAATTACCTCGAACCATAGCAGACATAACATTAAGGAAGGTAAAATGTTTTTCATTTCTGGTTTGAAACTGTTTACTACTGCATCATTTCAACGCTTCCATGAAAAGCCACGACACAAAGTACCAAAGAACGCAACTGCCCACTGAAAGCTCATTTCTGCCTCTGTTGTGAACACTAAGATACATATAATTTGTCAAAAATACAAGACTATGTAGTAATGAAAGCAATTATTCTTGACATGCACATTTTACTACATGTGGTCACTCAAATAATTATTTCTAATCGTCATTCTACTACAGTAGTACTACACGAGCTTGTACCTTGGCGTCAGCCATGATTTAGATTATTTTTGTTGAAGCATACAAGCACCAAAAATAAATGCAGCGACCACTGTGAGATATGCGCCACAGCAACAACCTGTTTCTCGCGCGCTGGTTGTACTCATCGTATTAATGCACTCACAGTTAGAAAAAATAGGCGCTTTTAAAAAGATTGAAAACTCGTTCGGGGTGCTGATCACAATCGCGAAGCCGGTCGTGCATCTAATACACTGCAGCTACAACTATATCTAGAAGTATACACCATAACATTATACAGTATTGTGCAACTTTATCGGAACCGGTCGAGGCGGCCAAATTTTCCATGACGGTTCCGATAAAGTTTCAGAACACTACTTATATCGTACAACGGCTTCACGTTAGGGACGAGCATACATATAAAAGTGGCGGCTTTTGAAGAGTTGACTTGAACGGCGCGGCAGGAAGAGACGAAGACAGAGAACACACACGGACAAGCGCCAAATCTTTCTGCCGCGCCGTTCATGTCAAGTATGTCTGACCAACTCGCCCAAACGTTCACGCTTCTTGTTCCGAAGAGTGACTGGCTCGCCCTCACAATAAAGCAGGCTGGGTCGAGTTCGTAGCTTGTATTACGAAGGAATTTTGAGACCACACACAACAGTATTAACAACGCGTACTTCATTCAATAGCAATATTAAATAAAAATAATTTCAAGCAGTGTACTCACATTTGCAAACAATCACGCCAGTCCATTTCCTTCTTCCGTGTTGATGCCGGCGTTGCCACGGCGCGGTGCAAGCGGTGTGCGGCACAGAACCTATTTATCACTACATCACGTACTTCAGGACGTCTATCAAAGTGCACATATCAAATATCAATTCTGCGGCCCATTCCAAGTACCACGGAACAAAAAAGCAGCACAGCGTGAGGAAATAGCGTTCACAATCACACCGCATGACAACAAAGGCAGCATGGCGCCGTCGCGACTCGCAACTTTTTGCCGCTGGCGGCTTCGGATCGGATCGGATTGACTTACCGGTGGCTTTTCTGGCTTCATTTTACTGCCGGCCGCTTCCTAGAGGGACTTTCGGTTTCGAAAGGCAGTTTGGCTGGTTTGGCGATGAATGTTTTTTTTTTTTTTTTTTTTTGAAAGGCAGCGTACAGTCTCGTCTAGGGCCATAATTAAGCACAAAGCTGGCGGGCTGAGGTAATAAAAACCAGTGCCGCTGGGTCCCAGCAAACGTGGCATACCTGATTATGGGCTCAGTATGACGCTGGAGACAGTTCGTACCAACGTTGTTCGTACTGGGACGCGGCATACTGTCAGGCGCGGCACTAGTCTCTCAAACAGAAAAAAAAAACGCCTCAGATAAAAAGTACACGCTAAAAAGTAACGAAGCACCTCACTACATTTAAAAAGTAAAAAAAAAAAGAAATAATTAAAACTAGGCAAAAAAAAAAAAAAAAAATCTGCAGCACTAGCGTGGTTCGAACTCGGTACCTCTTCCTCCGTAGCATTCTACGCTAACCACTCGGCCACGCCGGATTTTTTTTTTCTCTGTTAACGCCGAAAACTGAGTCTGCTGAAAACTTTTTTGCTTGTTATCCCATGATTGCATTTATAAGATTTGGACCATGTTTCGAAGCATGTTTCGAAGTGTACAGGCCCCATTGCTGCCGCTCTAACAATTACAACTTCTTCGCCATTGAAACTTGCTGCCTGCTCCCACGACTTGCAAAAAATGTTCTGGATACTATGCGCACTATTTTGGGCACTGGAATCATTTTAACATGTCGAGTTTGGCATAGCAAATTTACCAGCGCCGGACGTTCGGGGGTGTTCAGCTACCGTGGGCGTAATTTTCGCTGAACACGGAGTTGTGGCACAATCCTTCAAGGAAAAAAGAGCGACCAAGCTTCAATACCGGCAAGCGCAGCAGCGACGACACTATTTTCCTTGTAACTAAATCTTATTCGTATGCAAAAATTTTGCGGAACGATGCGATGACCGAGGGCTCGGCTAATCTATACGCAGAGCAAGAAGGAGCTCAAAAGCTTGAGAAACACGCAAAATATCATGCATTACAAGCGCTGTAGTGTTTTTTGTTTTGTTTTTTTCACTCATGGGCCCATCACTTGGTAAACTACTCTCTTCCTTGTCTCCTTTTTAATGATTACTTTGTAAACATAGCATGTGTGAAAGGAAATGTAAACGCACATTCCTGTCAAATGATCAATTTAAAGCTTAGTTTTGAATTCAATCATTTCAGGCCACCTTCCTGTCCAATAGTAATGCAAGGGGATGTAGCATTCATTAAACGATTTTAAAATTATGTTGTTCCTCATTAATTATGTTTACGTCCTCCAAAATCATCAAGCAGTAATAGTAATGCACATGTAGTGATTGTTGCACTGCGTTTCAAGTTGCACTGCGTTTCAATTTGCACTGTGTTTCAAGTTGAAACACACCGTGTTCTCTCAATGGGTGGTCGCAATGACTGAGAAAATACACATCATACTTTCCGTTGACTTTTCACATTCTGTGATTACACATTAGCAGTTCACAAAAAAAGCCTTTGATTTTTAAAACAAGAAAAAATAATGTGAAATGTCAATTGAAAATCTGGTTTAAAGCTGTTGCTAAAACACAGAAGGTATTGAGTGTCTGTTGAGTTCCTTTGCACTCATTAAGAAAACATTAAGGCCAAACCAGAAACTCAAAACCCATTTTCGTAAGGGGTATCATCCGCATATCTAAGGTTGTTGATGCGTTTTCCAGCGATCTTCACTCTAGCTGAAGACTCGTCCAGACCGGCCTTCCTCATGATGCACTCTGCATATAGCTTAAATAGTCAGGGCGACAGTATGCAGCCTTGCCTCACCCCTTTCTCAATCGGAAACCAATCAGTAAGGCCATGCCCAGTTCTGACTGTGGCCTCTTGCCCTTCATAAAGGTTCCTGAGGAGACAGATGAGGTGAATTGGAACTCCCATCTCTTGGAGAGCTTTCGCATAATCAATAAAGCAGAAGTAAATGGGTTTCTGGAACTCTCTTGCTTTTTCCATGATCCAGCGAAGGTTGGCAATGTGGTCTCTAGTTCCTCTGTCCTTGCGAAACCCAGCTTGCACGTCCGGAAGCTCCCGATCCACATACTGCTGCAGCCTACCTTGCAGGATTTTTAACATCACCTTGCTAGCATGCGAAATAAGTGCGATCGTGCGGTAGTTGGAACAATCTTTGGCACTGCCTTTCTTTGGAATGGGGATGTAAACTGACCTCCTCCAATCCTGTGGCCACTGCAGGGTTGTCCAAATCTTTTGACATAATGTATGCAGTGTGGTAACAGCGTCGTGGTTGAGGTTTTGAAGCAACTCAGCTGGAATACCATCAATTCCGCTAGCTTTGTTCTTAGCAAGGCCCATTCAACTTCACTCTTCAGGATGCCCGGCTCGAGATCAGTAATCACAACCGTCCTATGTTGGGTTTGCACATCCGGGTCCTTCTTGTACAGTTCTTCTGTGTATTCCTGCCACCTCTTCTTTATCTCTGAGGCTTCAGTGAGGTCCTTGCCTCGTTTGTCCTTTATCACGCCCAGCTTAGCACAGAAGCTTCCTTTGATATCTTTGATTGTCTTATACAGAGCTCTTGTGTTCCTTAATTGGCTGTTGTCCTCAACTGCTTGACACTGTATGTTCAAGAAGGCATTCTTATCTCTCCTTGCTATTTTCTGAAAATCCGCATTGAGAACCTTGTATCTTTCTCTTTCCCCCATACCTTTTGCCATCCTCCTTTCCTCAGCTATTTGCAAAGCCTCTTCAGATAACCAGTTTTCTTTTTTGCATTTCTTTTGCTTTGGAACTATACCTTAGTAGCAACTTCTTGTATTATATCACGAACATCAGTCCACATCTCTTCGGGCTCTTTGTCTTCTAGATCTAATTCTTGAAATCGATTGCTCACTTCCACAGCATATTCTAATGGAATCTGATCCAGATCATACCTGAAAGGCCTTCTAGTTTTCTGCGTTTTCCTCAATCGAAGCTTAATTTTGGCAACAAGAAGCTGATGATCGGTGCCACAATCGGCCCCAGGCCTTGTTTTTACTGCTTGTATAGCGCTTCTCCATCTCTGCTGGCAAATAATATAATCGATCTGATTCCTGTACAGACCGTCCGGTGAAATCCATGTGTACAGGCGCCTCTTGTGCTGTTGAAAATGAGTATTCGCTATGGTCAGGTTGTTTTCTTGACAGAACTCTACTAGCCTGTAATTCCGGATATTTCTTCCCTCCCGACCTTAGCATTCCAGTCTCCTTTGAGAAAAACGACGTCTGATGATGGGGTGCGGTCTAAAGGCATTGTAGGTCCGCATAAAATCTCTCAACGTCAGCTTCTTCAGCAGCAGTGGTCGGTGCATAGACTTGGATAACTGTTATGTTGAAAGGGTGACCTTGGATCCGAAGTGAAATCATTCGGTCGTTTTTGGGGTTGTACCCTAGCACTGCTTTGCCCATTCTTCTGTTTACTATGAGAGCGACCCCATTCCTTCTCTTGGATTCGTGCCCACAATAAAAAAACATAATGGTCGCCGGAGTTAAATTCTCCCATTCCGGTCCACTTGGGCTCGCTGATACCCAAGATATCAATGTTCAATCTGTCCATTTCTCGCTTGACGATATCCAGTTTACCTTGCGTCATAGATCTTACATTCCATGTTGCTATGTGATATATCTCCTTGCAACATCGGACTTTCCGGTCGCTTCCCGACACATCCACAAATGAGCGTCCTTTTGGCTTTAGCCCAGCCGCTTCATTCGTCCTGGAGCTACTAGGAATCGCCCTTTGTTCATCCCCAGTAACATGTGGGACGCCTTCCATAAAATATATGCCTTACAAAATCAACTGATGACCAAAATGAGAAATGTGATTGGCCCGCTGAATCGCGTCAGCCGCCGGCGCATTGTTTTTAAAACAAATTTCCTCTGATTTTTGTAGACAACATAGGTTACAGTCAAATTGAATAAATTACAATGCATACATCGCCTGAAGCCTTTCTTTTCAATATGCTTGCCTAAAGGCGAAAGCCAAAATTTTTGCCAAAGTTACCAGGCAGCGTGGTTTGCTTCTCGCTTGTATTCTAAAGCCAGAATGGATTCCTATAGAGGATAACAACTTGTTAAGAAATCATGGACAGTTGCTCGCCTTTACTTTGCACAGAGTTCCAGCTTCAGAACTGGTAGGGATTCTATCCTACCCGAATGAGAAGGGGAAAACGCAGCCTGGTTACTTTTGACAAAGACGGTACGCGTGTTCAGACCATGCTGGTTGAGGCGTATTAAAAATGTTTCCAGTTCAGCACTGTGCGCAATATTTACTGCTGAATATGGACGCGCATGCAACCCACGATAATTCGCCAGATATTATTTTACCCTCCGTAAACGGTTCTGGCTTCAAGAGAGTATATTACGCTGCTCAAAGACCGCGTCACGCGCTCAGCGGCGTTCGCCTGCACTCGGGCGGAAATAAGACTGGAAACTGCACCGCTGTTTAGCACCATGCAGCCGAAAAAAAAAATACATATATAAAAAATATTATCATGGTAAATTTCGCATTAAGCCTTGCCTTTGTTTCATAATAGCAGCAATTGTTACATGTATTGCATCAGTGTTTGTATAAAGTAAAGAGGTTGACAGGCATATGCACACTGACCTTCCTTCTCTACAAAGTTAATGCATTATGAATACATAGACATTAATAGCCACAGCAAGATACTTCTTAACTCCCTGCGAAGCGGCGGCAGCACAGAAAGACGCAATATATAACCCCTGCGATAACATATCAGAGTCCATCTCGCATTTATGCGGCTACAGCGGGCGCTTAAATGAGCTGGCGCGTGAGGTTTATGATAGGCCTTTCCTCACAACTAACAGCGCTTTCTTCTCCCAGAAAGAAAAATCAACTCGTGCACCTCCGAGAAAAGCGGCGGCCTGGGCCATGATATGCATCATATGTAGGAAGCGTCGGCTATTTTTCCGCTAATAAATCGCAGGTCATTACCTCTAATTCCCCGCAGATTGCTTCGAAAAGACAGAGGACACTCGGTCGCACTAAATCAGCCGTGTGTTCAAGAGTCAGTTATTATTCTTACTCAAGCAGCGCAGCAGCAGTCCGCACTTCGTATACCGTTGAGATCCGCGCTAGAAATAATTTCCATCTTAGTGGCGCCATCTGTTGAACAGAGAACTGCTCTCGGTAAACGGGTTTAGTCGTTTCAAAATTTTCGACCATTGTGGAGACTTCAGTCTCTGCAAACAATTACCAGTTGGTATTTCAGGTCGCAAAATGACTAGTTATCTCCTTGCATATACTGTTTAGACGGTACTATTATTTTTCTTTGAGATGAAGAGTCGGAGCGACGCCTTACTGGACAAATAAGCGTATATAACCGACTTCATAAGACATTTCATAGCCTTTTTAGAGGGATGACCACAAATAAAATTTTCATATTTCAGGAGGATTTTAGGAACGCAGGGACCCCATGTGACACGCATCAAACAAGCAAACTCCCTTATACAAAATGGCTGTCAGACCATGCAGCTTTTGTCCGCTCCTACACGGGCGGCGAGACAAAGGCTTGTCGGAACCGAATGACGGTGATAGCAGTAACGATTCAGGGGTGTGACACGACGCAATGGTGGCGGGCGTTATCAGCAGAAGGCCGGCGTTCACTGTTTTATCAATAAATTCCTCCTCCTCTTCTCTGCATCGGCGTGGCCGATTACGATAACGCCCAGACGGCGGCACGATATGGAGAGGAAATGAGCCATATTTGAGTTTGCACGCGGCAACTGCTTAGCGCCTGCCCACTATGTAGGCGATACGCAACGAACGGTGCAGCCACTCGAGAGCAACCGATTAGCCAACAGCCGCAGGTGTGGTCACCCTCAGAGTATTATTCTATTCAGAACCAAGATTAACTGACCGCTACCGCCAACTCCAGCCGCACGTACGACGGCCTTCACTATTACTGTTAACGGACTGCAATAATATATACTGATTATCATAACTACAGACTCAAGTGAGAATAGTGTGAAAAAATTGTTGAAAAGTGCGCGGTGACAGGGGCATTGATGCAGCTGGGTCCCTAAATGTGTAATTTAAAGATATCAGCTATATATATGAGCCAGTGAACGAATGTCACTTTTGTCTGGCCACTTGCGAAGCTCATATAAGCGCTCCTACCTTTAAACATAGTGCACATTTGTAAGGTCTGACACTGCGCACTCGCCTAGAGCACGATGTGGGTGGCTCACGTTCAGCCCATCAGCCAGGAGATGAGTCACCGCCACACATGCTATATTCCAGGGTGCACTGCAAAGCTCTTCAGGCGGAAACGCGGCAACAACGCAGTCCGTGCAAGTGCAAGATCACCGATGTCGCATGCACATTAGGTCGTTATGTGAACAGTAGAAAATAGTAGAGGGTTGCTAATACATCTAAAAGCAACGCTTTCCGTATTATAAAATGCGCGGACGTTAGGCTTCCTTTACTATATAACCAGTTCGGCATAGCATTCTTCGGAAGCCTTTCTAGGCTTCGCATGGTGACAAATATACGCCGGAAGTTATTCCCGTCGGTAGTAGATAGATGTGTTTAATGCGACACACAGCTATTTAGTACACTGGAATAACTTCCAATGAGAAGTATAAAAAGTGTGCACCCCCCCCCTTCGCCTGTGCTTCTATTTTGTTTGCAAAAAAAACAAAGCACTTCTGTATTTTGGACATGCCCTGCTTGTCTAATTGGGGCCGCTCTTTATGTCTAGTGTCGTCCATACCTTACTTGGCTGAGCTGCTCCATTGGCAACTACTTATTATCAACATGTACTTCTACCATTTCTCCCCAGCTCTTCTATAGTCGTCCCCATGGGCTCTTAATTACATTCGACGTCATTCTTCTGGTATATTCTTCATACCTCCTTGCCGTAAGCTTCGCAACTATAAGAACAGCTTTGTCTCATGGATACTAACGTCTCAAAGCAACTTAGGCTATGAAGGACACCGCTGGTGATCGACGGCTGCGGAAATTTCGATCACCTGGTGTTCCTTGATCTGCACTGACATAGCACAGCGCACAGGCGCTTTCCTTTTCGGATCCATCCAAAACCAGCCTCCGCGGCCGGGATCTGATTCCGCTTTTTTGGGTTTAGCAGTCTGGTACCTATATCATTGAGCCACGTACCGCGGTGTGGCACTCCTATAAGAACGAATAAAGAAAGCATTTCTGCGTCCAAGTTCTCGGTTTGAGTTTTTCGTGATTGCGAGCTAGCAAACCCGTGACAGAAGACCTTTAAACACGTGTTTAGGATGACATCAGGACCAGCTGTGATGATGAACATGAATGGAACCAGCTCGAATTTAAAAGGAAAAAGTTAAGACACGAGAGATGAAAATCGACCAGCCTTTCTGGCCCTGGGAAGATTAATTAGACTGTCTTTTTGGTTGGAGCCACTCAATGTTGATAAAAAAAAAAAGAGCTTTGAAGAGAATTACAAAGAAACACAACAGTGCTCCTGCTACGGTCGTCACGCATCAACAGCCGCAAAATTACTGCTCGAGTCCGAGAACGAACGCCAGCCATCCTCACGTCGTCCACGCTAGTCAGAATAACCATTACCACCAACCCAGCCTAGCCCCTTGACAAGACCTGAAGGTGAGAGAGAGATGAAGAAAGGGGGGGGGGGGGGGGAGGCGCAGACTGATGGTGGTGGCGCTCACGAACGAGATGGCGTAGATCGGGGGTGCATAGATAGGGGTTAGGGTGTAGTCAAAGGGGCAGCAGCAGCAGCAGCAGCAGCAGCAGCAGGCCCAATGCTTTGAGCGACGGCACGGGCTGCGAACTGGCGCTGGTTGGCCCCCGCGCTTTTCAGAGGCCACCGATGGTCAGTGACCCCACCTCCCGAGACGGGTGGCACACGCTGGCCACGCGCTCCCTCTCGCCCTCCGCAGCCGCCACGCTTGTCAAACCCCCACCTTTCTCCTTCTTCAATGCTCACCCGTTTCCGCACTGTTGTAAGGCGTGCACACTCCGTCCAGACAGACACCCACACTTCTTCCCCAGGAACGGCTAGTTGCGTGCACTGGCCATTGACTTCGTGAAGGCTCAGCACATTTTGAAGATACGCGCCCTTCGCTCAACTGCAGAAACAGCAAATGACTTTCGTGGCAGAACCAATGTATTCTTTACTTAACGTTATTTTTTCAATAAAGCGATTACCAGAAGGAGTTAAAGAACTGCGCTATACACAAATGTTAAAATATTGAAGGTGATATGAAGTGTGCATAAGGGCGAAGCGCTTTCTTACATCGCGTGAAAAGACACGATTGCCTTTCTTCAACATGGATGACCAAAATTCCCACAGCTCTACCTACCCTCCCACGTGTTTCAACGGCACACGGCAGGAGAGACCAAACCAGTAAATGCAATTTCTTCAAAATATTGCTGCCATTTGCGTTATGATAAATAAATACTCAAAACTGTACTGCTGCACTCTGCTTGGTCTAGTGTTCTGCATGCTGTGTTACCGCCCCTGCAATGTAACCGCCAAAGACGCTCCTACGACAAACGCAGCGACATGTGCCACAACTCTTCAGCGCAGCATGGTCTTTCGTGGCATAGCTGCTAATACAGCTAATTGAGCTAGCTGATTTCCGTTCCTTTTGCATTATGCGTTGTGTTTCAAACAACAACAACAAAAAAAGAGACGATTAAGACGATGCGGAGACTTTCAACCGTGTTCTAGAAGGAACATTCATCCCTATCACACTTCGTCAACAAATGTTCTCTTGTATATCCACCCCTTTTATGTGGAGCCCAAAGCACGATCTTGCCTGCATATAACTGCCTATCCCCAGCTTACTTAACTGTAGGTTGAAGTCGACAGAAAAAGACCTCGCCTTCGTCACTAAGTATTGTGGGTTCCTAACTATCGATACAGTAAGACCGCGCCCCAAGGAAACGAGCCAACTGAATATATCTACAGAAATGGAACCCTTTGGAAATAAGGCCTTTTCATCAAGATGCTAAATAGACAACTATCGCCATGTTGCGCGTGGCATGCCACGTATACATATGCAACATATTGCTGCGAAGTATAACAAGGCAGAGGTCACCCTGGTGGAAAACGCCTTGTAAATGCCTTACTAGAACTGTATCCCTCCTCTCGCCCCCCCCCCCCCCCCTTTTTTTTTTTTTTTCAAGGAAAAATAAAGGGGACTTTTATATTAGGTGTATTCCCGAAAATGTCGACGAAAGCACCAAATCCAAAAAGTTAAACAAACATGCTGCATTAGCTGTAGCACAGATCGCGGCAGTGGTCAGTGTTGAGGTTACCTAGGTTTTTCATTGTATTGTAATCAGCGGATAGTACTGTTGGCAGGCATACATAGTTTTGCAAGCCTTTACAGCTAGCGCGTGTTGTATAGGCAGCTGGCTGATGTTCACCCAGAGATAGCAGTTAATGGCCCACGTACTATCTGTCGAGTATAGGTGTTGAAAGGGTGTGGGATGAAGAAATCGTACAGGCCAATCAAGCTACATGTAGGACACACGTATCTATTGGTGAAAACAGCTTATATTATCTTTGTCTTACTTCACGTCCGACAAGAGCCACTGTACCGTCGCCAAAGCTCGGAAACGCTGTTAGTGCTCTCACGACAACGTTGCAAAAGGAGGGAGGAAAGGCTAGATATTCTATTGTATATCGATGCGCTGGGACAAAGGAGGCGATCTCGTGGAGCGGCCGAAGAGCCCCATACCTGTTCCGGCATTATAGACAGCTGCGTAACATCACGTGTCTTTTGCTTAGTTCTTTTCGCGAAGCTCCGTCGGCTGCCCAAGAAAACGACGGATGTATACTGCTTTCCCATTTTTTTTACTGAAATTGCTGCGTGAAGATAACTCTGGAGGGCAAACGCCGGCGTCTGTGTTCAGTGACGCATAAAGTATAGCAAGCACCAGTCTGACGAAACAAGCCCGTTTTATTGCATTATTGAAGTAAAAGTTTACAGTCACACAACTTCACCCCATCGATGCGTTGCAGAGACGGCTGCTTTGAGTTGCTATCGAGATGATTCATTGCAGTCTAGAGAAAGATGAGAAATCCACGTTAACGATCGTCCGCGCCACGCAGTATACCTTAAGAAAGCACATGCGTGATCTAGCCAAGCAGTGCAGAGTGTTGCTCCGAGTAGCTATACCTGCTTCAGGTATACGCTGCACATAAATCTAGGCCGACAGCTTCCGAGCCAGGCTCGCGTGGCAAGCGGCAAATGATCTGCCTCGCCTTGAGCTGAACTTTTCCAAGGGCATGTAAATGGCGTAATGCGGGGCGGCCGAGCGAGCTTGTCTAGCCCCTTCCTCGCAGTTTGCGCTTGGGGGGGGGGGGGGGGGGGGGGGGGCATGTGATGCGTGCGGAAGAATGTATAGCAGCGAGGTTAATGTTGAGGGTCACTTTTTCTTCGGTGGTCACGAGATGTACAACGGCGGTGGAGCGCCGAAAATGGAGAAGTGCCGTAAACGAGAGCATATTTGCTCTGAAATAGCTTCCAGCGAGGGAGCATCATTTTCGTTTGTCCGTCATTTGCGTGTATTGACTAAAAAATAAAATTGCCGCTCTCCCGCATACCCGCCCATGCAGCGCACTGGGAAACACGTTCGTTTTGCTCGGTCGCGTCGCGGGTGTCGTTAGGGCTGTTTAGAGACAATCTATGGCCGCCGCAGCTCCCTTCACGAGAAGCGGCCGAACGGTGGTCACCTTTCGCGATCGAAGACCTGCTGCAGGTGAAATTTGCTCTCGAAAACAGTCGGAAATGGGAAAAGCGATAAAACAATCTGAGCAAGAAGAGCACTTCTGCTCTTCTCCGCAGCATCCCGCAAACCCACCGCAGCCCAACGCTTTTGAATGTTGCGTTAGGTGTGTCGCCGGCGCAGAATAATAATAAGAAATAGGGCGATGCAAATAGCCCTTCTCGATGCTTCGGGGAAACAAAATGATGCGAATGGCTCAGCCGCATACAAGAGCCGTGCCGGGAAAGTAATGAGAGAAGAAAGACGAAGGGGGAGGAAGAAGAGATAGGGGAGTCGCAGATAGCAATTTTCTAAACTACTCCGGTCGCCACTTAATCCCCGCAGAGAGGGATGATTGCGGCTGTAATCGCTGCGTACGTGACCGTTTTGACTGATCCTAACCATCCGTCGCGAGGCGCTGCAAAACAGTGATTATTTCTGCCTCTCGTGCGCCGCGCTCTTTGTTGGCCTGCCCCTAATGATATTTTTTTCTCGCTTTTTTTTTTTCCCCCACTGTGTAAACGTATACCCGTTTTCGCATTTATATTCTTTAAAGAGTCATATCCTCTTCTTGTAAGCGCAAAAACCGAAAAGCATTTCATTTTTCACAAGGCATTTAAAAAAATAACCACAGCTAAACCAAGAGAATCATCTCAGATGAACATACTAATAAAGGAAGACCTGCCTGGATTTTCGTGTTCGAAGCGAGCGTAGCGCAACGTGTGCCTCGTGTGAGGAAGGAAGCCCAATTCTGAAGGTCACGACCTCGATGCACGGCCACGTTAAATACTGGATGAGTGATGAGCCGTATGCAGGCTTTAACAAACACACGGATGCTTGGGAAACATAGCAAAAAAATGTTACGTGAGTACGGCCGTTAATGAAGCAGGAGGCGTAAAATAAAAAGTGCAGCGCATGCATGCAGATTACGCACGCATCGTACCCAGCACGCAACTGGCTGCGATAATCAACGTAAAACCCTCACTGTCAGCGTTAAGTGCAGGGCAGGGTACAGACACGCATCACTCACGAGCTCCTTCAATAATGTATAGCTATGCATCTGTACTGAGCAAGCCTTTGCCATCCTGCGTAGCAAGGCGAGATACTAACTTCATCCCCTCACCTGACCATTTGGTCACACCAACTGCGCTTCGTTTCCATCTTGTTGCGAAATAGACCGCTGCTTATCAGTTCAGTACAATATGTTTTTCTCAAGGCCATATCCGGCTCAGTTTCCCCAGAGGTATACACTGACTTATCTTTAAGCAGTCATCTTCCAGAAAGCTTCTCTGTGTTTTTGCCTGATGCTGTATAGAACTCGTTAAGCTTGCACTCTCCCAAAATTCGGCAAATTTTTGTAATTTCCTACGAACGCGCATGCGGCTTATTATAAAGCTTGCGTAGTCATGCCGATTAACGCCGGTCTAGACTGTATACGGCAGGAAACCAAGTTTTAATTGCTGTGAAATTATGGCTACGTCGACAATATGTCAGCTACTTTTCCTAGTTCTTAATTTTTTCGATGTCCATGGATTTTTACGATGTTGTGTTCTATATACCTTCCCTCGAAGTGCTCGTGCAGAAAACTACAGAAGTCGGCGGATTGCCGCGTTTCTTGCATATTTTGGCTGCCTGCATGGAGAGCCCACTTTAAAGGCGCTATCGAACTCGTGGCTACTTTAGCTGAGAAGGAATAGCCAACTCGTTGCAGGTTAGAACGTGGCATGTCATATCTGCAGTTACTAGCCTAACCATATATATCTCACAGGTTAGGAGCTATAGGCACCGCTTCGTCATTCATTTGCGCGAATTGTTTAGTGGGCTTCGCACGTATGCCTTCGCTCGAGCGGAGCTATAATCGTTGAGGACATGACACCTATCTGCCTGGATGCATGTAGCGGTTGAGGGAGCGGGTGCAGAAGAATACCTGATGATAGTGTGGCAAGCCATGACTTACTCGCCGTCGAACGCCTGCAACCCGAAAGAAAATAAACTCCCTCTTCCTGATCTCAAAAAAAAAAAAAAAAAAAAAAAAAGCATCCAGCATTCGGACTTTATCTCTCGATCGAAGGAAGGTAAGCAGATAAGAGTAACGAAAAAAAAAAAAACGATAGAAATGTCACTGAACTTGACGCTCCGGTGAGAACCATGCATGTCGCGTTAAACCACAATCCGCAGCTCTCATCACGTATTCCCCGCTGGCGAAAGAAGTGGCTTTCAGGTATGCATGCAATTTTCACTGGTTCTGTTCGGGAGCTATTTAGAGATGAGTTGGCCTGGCCCTGGTGATGGACAGTCCGCTTGCATAGTTTGGTGGAGGTACCACGCACAGCAAAAGCAGAACGCCCAGAAGCTAACAGGTTGACCATGCATATATACATATCTCGCCAAACTTGCCCCCTGGGCAAGTGGACAGATCAAGGGAAGGAAAAAGTGGGATGAACAGTATCAATTGGTCCACATGAGATTTCGCCTTAATTGTGGTATTAAGGAAGCACGATAATATGCTCCTCAGGAGAAAATAATTATTTCTTGACTAAAACTGTACGTCTTGATGAAAGTACATGAAAGAATTACTATTGGTGAACTTGATAATTAATACCACGGCTGCTGGTGACACGTTTGGTATGTCTTGATGAAAGTACACCAAACAATTACTATTGATGAGCTTGCCACGCTGGTAGTTAATACCACGTCTGCTGGTGACACGTTCGCGCGTTGGTGTTTTGCTTTTTTTTTTTTTTTTTTTTCCCCAGGGCATTCACGTTCTGTAGATTTCCTCCTGTACAGTTATGTGAGCTGTAATTCTCTGCTTGGTGCATTGGTGCTTATATATACCACTTTTTGCACTTCTTATTTGTGTTCTATGATACAACATTTATCACCTTAGAAATGAGCATGAACAGTGCGTTTAATGCGTAGGAAATGTAGCCGATGACCGAATGTAAAAGAAGGTATAGCTCAGTCAGAAGAAAGGTGGGCGCATGAGTTTACGAGGTACGCAGGTATAAGAGAGAGAGAGAGAGAGAGAGGTATCACCTTTGCTTTCTCTTCCTTTATAAATCTCTCCCGCGTGTAGCCTGCTCTGCTGTTAGAATTTATAAGACTTTTTATTTATAGGAAATTTATAGGAATTTATAGTCACGTTTACATAATTTTGATGTCGTGACAGCTTCGACAAATCACAATTTTTTTAGTGATAGGAACCGGACTAAGTGGAGAAATATGGGAGAGGCCTTCGCCCTGCAGTGATGATGATGATGATGATGATGATGATGATGATGATGATGATGATGATGATGATGATGATGATGATGATGATACACTGGCCACGAAAGCTACACTGGTCACCGGGCATCGAGCCTCCATCCCTCTGATCCCCAGTCGAGCGCTTAACGAACTGCGCCACGCCCGGGATCGTGAGTAGCGCATCCTAATCCCCCTTCTGAAGCGTGAGGATGATAGTAGTGATGATGATGATAGGCTACGGTCAGCGGCGCACTTCGGGCGAGCGTGTACTCAGCATTGGACAGGATTGGATTGGACTAGATTAGATTGGACTGGTTTGGATTGGATACGTTTGAATAAATTTGAACAGGATTGGTTGGATTGTATTTGACGGCAGCTGTACTTGATTTGATTAGATCGGATTATACGGGATTGGATGGTATCAGACTGGATTGGAGGGGAGTAGGCAGCCTAACGCCAGGCGCACTTGCTTTCGCGTATATCCTGGCCTAGCTGAGCTAAGAAAAAGCCAATATATATATTTTTTTCTACATGACGCCAGACTGCGACGGGATAACACTGGGTTTTCCATTTCTGTTGATTGAGTGCATTAAAATATATCGCCTTAAAAAATGAACGCATTTCACCAAGCCTATTCGGCATCCTTCCCGCGAACACCAGCGCGTCGCCACTCTGGTTATCCTCTAATTTTTTAAGTCTTCGCGGCACGTAGATAGAAGGCATAAAAAGCTGCTATTTCAGACCCACGGGCAGCATAGTGCAGTTCACAAGCAAAACTTGAAAAGGGCCTACCGACAGGCCTTTTATCGGATAAAATTCTAGAGAGGCACGACAGTTGAGATCTGCACTAAGCCGCTATGGACGCCTTGCTTGTTGCCATGCAGGCTCAGTCGCACAAGCAGGCGTGCAACAGTGTCTTGAATTACGGCCAAATAACGCCTTCTACCTAGCGTCGCTCACAGTCTCGTATGCATGCAAGAGTACACTCGTATTGGATTCGTGATCCGCACTCGTTGTAAAGCGGAAAGAAGGGGACCAGGCAATCTCTCCTGATTCCACTCCTTTTTCTTTTCTTCTCTCTCTGCGTAGCGTAGGATCATAGCGCAAACTCTCGCAAGACCGGGCTCGGCTACCCCACAGGAAAAGCTATCCCGCATCGATCGGTGAACTATTTCCGCTTTTCTTGGTGTTTATTGGATAATACAATCAATCCAATAAAAAAAAGAACGGAAATAGGTATGCGCCTTATATGTATACTATGTGCTGAACGTGGGAAACCGGCCGCAATCTTGAAAGTTCAAGCAAAATAAGCAATATCAAAGTGGCGTAAAGGTCTTTCTTGCAGTAAACACGATGCCTAGGACAATATTATACGCGCTTCTACTTCTTTTGTTATTTCCCCATTCTTCTCGACAGCACGGAATTTACCGCGAAGAAATCCCCTGAAAGGCATCCTTCAGCTGTCTTCAATTTCCGCAGGAAATACTTCGAGGCTCGCGCAATAAAGCCGGGGATCCGATAAGAGTCAAACTGCCATCTTCGATGGCATGAATTGCGCAGTCAAAAATTAAAATATGTCAACTTGGTCGACGCTGTTCTGACTATGGTTGAAAGCTGACGTCGAAATGGTGGATCGTATAACAATACATGGGGAATCCGACGCTTACCGGAGGTCAAACTTGTGCGAGGGAACACACGTGAACAGCCGCACATAATCCAATAGAATGCTCTTAGTATGGGCCGCGTAAACTTAGTGCTTATTGCTCTGGCGTATATAAGTGCCCATAAAAATCGCCGGAACACGAAAACCGCTAAAGAAACATCGACTGCTTTGCAGTCAAAACATGCATGACATGACATATGACATGCCAGGCCCCGAATTTCAGACAGCACAGGAAATTCGGGGCCTGTTCGATGGGCTTCTTCCCTCAGCAGGCCACGGACACCGAATGTGCAAGATACTGCGGTCGCAATGGCAGCATCAAGCTCGCCTACATCGACAACATCTTCGACTCCTCGCATTCAATTCCCCGGCAGCGTCTTCATCGCTGCAGAAATGGCGGGAACTCTCGCGCATTACCGACAGCACCACTGAGTTCCTGTGGCAACAGACACTTCAACACCTGCGGAAGCTCGTGCCAAAAAAAAAAAAAAAAACACGACAACCAGCAACCAATTGCGCCAGGTGCTCCAAACGACTGCCCCAAGGATGTCCAGCGCCTGCTTGAGCGTGCATGGCCCCAAGTTCTCTACGGAACCGATTCTTCCAGCTCCGGATTCACTATCCCTGGTCAGGCAAGTGTCAAAGTCAGCCCCTATGCCAGAACAACATCGCTGTGCCTCAGAATGCGTTGATGTGCTCATTCGCTGCAGCAGGAATAAAAAAATTCCTCCCGTGGAAAAGACTGTCTCATACTTGAAGAAATATAACCTCTCATTGCTCACCGCTGACAAGGAGGGAGGCTTTGTCGTCATGCCAAATAACTTGTATTCCAGAAAAGCTAGCGCAGCAATTGATTCTTCTTTCAAGAAATGCGATGTTAATCTATCTAAAGTCAGAAGTGTAGCCAAAAAGTTGTGTGAGCGCTTAAACTTAGACAGGCTCTCTCGCTCCATCAGTGAAAGCAGCAAGTTATCCCTCGATATGTTTTTCACAGCAAAAAAACGCACAAAGATGAATGCCCGTTCCGAGTGATTGTGTCAGAAAAAGACACTTGGCAAAAATCCGCATTATTTCTTCAAGAAAAATTTAGGTTGCTGGCCCTAGATGACCCGTTTCTAGTTAAAAAATTCAAAAGATGTCATTCTCTTCCTGCAAAATAACCAGAGTAGAGCCTTTCTGGGTTTCTCCGTCGACGTAAAAGATCTGTATTATTCAATCCCTCATGCTGAATTGCTCCAATGTGTTTGCGAGTGCGTCGACCAGCATGGCAGCGTAGCTTTTCAAAATGCCAGCGGCATTTCAGTTAGCGCCTTTCTCGAACTACTGTTTAATTATCTCACATCCAGCCACACTGAGAGGAATTAACGTCTCGCTCTTCATACAAAAACAGGGTATCTGTATCGGTTCATGTATCGCCCCCATCTTGAGCGATCTGTACCTTGCCATACACGATAGAGCACTCAGCACAAAGCTAGGTAATTCACAGGTTCTCAAAATCTTCAGATACGTGGATGATTATCTAGTTCTTTTAGGCAGCCACGAGGATGAATTCTTACCCCAGGTTGGCAGTGTTTTGGCAAATTTTAATCAATGCTTATATCCATTGACTTTAACGCATGAAATCCCGGAGGACGGCTTCATTCGCTTTCTTGAGCTTAGGTTGCGGTTTCCTCCAGAACGCGTGTGCTGGTCCTTTGAGCCAAGAGCCTACAAGCCGGCCTTACCTTACGATTCCGCGCATTCCAAGCTGAAACATTGTGCAAGCCGTCTTTAATAACGCGTTAACTAAGTCCTGTGAGCACTCTTTAGAGGAAATATTTCAGAAAGCCCAGAGATTGCTTAAATCCGGATACCCGGCAATACTTCTTTCTTCAAAATCCGAGAAAATGCTCAGCGCCATGAAAACCAAAAGTCCATTCCATCGAAAGAAAAAAATCGGAACAAAAAATTCACCGTCATTCCGTACATTCACCAGGTATCCCACAATTTGAAAAGAATTGGGAAGAAAGTAGGAGTAGAGGCAGTTTTTTCTGCACCTCGCCGCATTTCCAGACTTTGTAAGTGCGTTAACAAGCGAGCGGGACGAAGGAAAGAATGCACAACAAAGCATAAAGGACCGTTTGTCGCATGTATGCCACAGGAGTTGTCTATATATTCGTCTTTCCTGCGGCAAAGAATACGTTGGGCAGACCGGTCGCTGTGTAAATAAAAGACTACAGGAGCATAAATTAGCATAAAAGACAAGAAATCAAGCAACCTGCCTATACTGTCGAGACTGCTCACCCTGTAAGAGCTACCCTCCAAAATTTGCGAGCACCAGAATCTTGGCAAAAAACGAGAATCAGCTGACGCGAGAAATAATTGAAGCCACCTTCATTGACAACCTGAAAGCAGACTGCGTCAGCGTGCCTTCAGTAGCCCTCCTAGAAAAAGAGATCGCTTTCTTGTCCGGGTCTTCATGAGTACTTTGCATCCCAAGCCATGTAAAAGACTTTTCTTACTTCTCTGTTTCGTTTTTTGACCTGTTGATTTCGCCTCATTTACGATATCCATGCACCTGATTTCAGCTTACTCATTGAGGTTTTGCTGTTAATTGTTACCTCATTTTGTTAATTCTCACCTCACTGACGTCATCTTTTCACCTTGTTTTAGCTCTCATTGAATTTTTGGCTGTTATTTGTTGCCTCTTTGATGAAGTTTTATCTGTTTTTATCTTTTGCCTCATTGAAGTTTTTGGCATGTTTTTTTTTTTTTTTTTTTTTTTTGTTGGCTGTTTTCATGCATCTTCACCTTTTCATGATTTTGCCTTGTTTATGGTTGGCTCTTTCATGTCGTTTTTCATTTATCATGCTGCATTTTGTTTTTACTTGCTTCTGTGCCTTGTTTTTATAGCCTTTCTGTGCTTGTTGCATGCGGTCGTTTTTTTGTGGGGCGGCCTTCTCGTACTGAGATTGCGATACGGCTACTGGGATTGCGAGAGATTGCGATGCTGCTGCTGGGATTGCTATATCTGTCTTGTGAGTGCGCTTGCGTCCAGTTCCTTCTGTTAGCTATAAATGCGCGCATCAAAAGCTCCAAAATAAAGTTGTAAGTTCAGCGTAGTTGTGTGTGTCCTTTTGTCCTTGTCTGCCAGCGCTGCGACGCCATAATGTTTAAGGAAGCTATATACTCGATAGAATACAGATATTGGAAATTGGGGGATATACATTTCTGAAGCAGTTTTATCAAATCGGCCTGCTTGTGTGAACAATTTCTTTCCCCCTTGCTTTTTTTCCAGTACCTCTTAAAATGCGAATGAATACGTGGCGACATTATTATTGCGTCGCGTATGTAGAAGAACGAAATTAAACCGCATAGACGAGTGTCCGTACCCTCCTCTTGTCTGCATGACGCATGGCCGGTTGTTTGATATTATCATATATCATATCGAGGATAGCCACCATATTAAACACACAAGGTGTCAGACAGGTTTCTGCGGATCTTTCGACGGCAAAATAATTCGCGCGAAACATACCAATATCCACAGGTGAAGGCCTATACACTCTAAGGCATCGTGAACCATTAAATTGCCTGCTCTCAGTGCGCATGCCCTAATGGTTGTTGGAATCGGAGATCTATCATTGGACGGGTCGCTGCAATATATACGCCGTTTAAACAATATAAGCTTTCGCACAATGCATCCGAGACACTGAGTATATTGAGACATCCGACCAGCAGAGTCAGCTTTCGTTGACTCGATTTTGACCAACAAGCATGTTCTATAGTTCAACCACTGTATTTTCTTTCTTCTTTTTTCAAATTGCTGAGATCTTCTACAGGAAATAAACATTACGCAGTTTCTAAATTTAGATATTCACAATCAATATCGAACCAAGCCGGATCACCAACTGGTAGATTAAATTACAAGGATCAATACAAACAGCTTTTAGTGATATTTGAATTAATAAATAAGTATAAAAATACGAAGGCTCGGCTGACAGCGGCCCACGAATTCTTATAGGAGCTTTGCGTGTATGCATGGTATTAGACGAGTGTTCTATAGAATACCGGAATCAAGGGAGAAACGAGTCATTTGGGCTAGAAAAGAAATCTGTTAACAATGGACCTTATCGTTTTAACATTTGGGAAAAGTTAATAGCGCTGCATAGATTTCTGCGTTCACTGCCACCTGTTGAAGGATTCGATACTTTTTTTCAGATGTATTTTCCCCCATGATGTCCATGTGTCCTTCTTCGTCTACAAGGAAAGCTGCTGGCGGAATACAAGTGTGAGTATACTGCGCAAAACATTGTTGTAAGTTGGCTCGCTTACCGTCAACAACAACTACAACAAAAATATGAAGACGTGTTTATTGATCTGACAAATCTCTAGGATTTACAAGGAACACAGCGATCAGCAGTTAGACGTTCGAGTCATCCCGAGCCACATAATGTCTGCTTAGTGTATATAAGCTGAACATCCGTTCTGGGTAACACTATAACGCATTGTTTGCATTATGGGGTTTAACGCCCCAAATGACTTAGGCTATGAAGCACGCCGTATAGAGAAGAGTTCTTCGATTGGGGTCCTTCTGGGGTGCGCCCTGACATCCCACAGCACACGAGTGTGTTTGCGTTTTCTGCTCCACCAAAACATGGTCGCCGATGCAGGGATCGTGTGTGTGTGTGTGTGTGTGTGTGTGTGTGTGTGTGTGTGTGTGTGTGTGTGTGTGTGTGTGTGTGTGTGTGTGTGTGTGTGTGTGTGTGTGTGTGTGTGTGTGTGTGTGTGTGTGTGTGTGTGTGTGTGTGTGTGTGTGTGTGTGTGTGTGTGTGTGTGTGTGTGTGTGTGTGTGTGTGTGTGTGTGTGTGTGTGTGTGTGTGTGTGTGTGTGTGTGTGTGTGTGTGTGTGTGTGTGGTGCGTGCGTGCGTGCATGCGTGCGTTCGCGCGCGCGTGTATGAGTGAGTGTGTGATGTGTTGTGTGTGTGAGAGAGAGAGAGTGCGTGGAACAGGTGACCCACGTTGTATATATTCTTACGTCTTTTTTAATTTGTGCCGCTGGAGGAACTTACCGCTTTGCTATTCTTTTGTTCAGTCTCTTCATGGTTGTCTATTTATACTTACACCTTCAGGAATAAATGCTCAGCATCGCTCGTCCTTGTGGTTCATCGTCCTGTCGTCGTCTTCACGCTCTTTTCTCCACCATGCGTATTAACCAACTATATAGACCAACTTTCAGCTCTGAAGTACAATATCCGCCTTTAACCATTCACTCCATAAACACACGAGTGATGAGCTCATTATTTCTCGTCTACTTAATACCATTGATAACGCCAGTGACACATTCAACTCCAGCGCAGAGCTTAATTCATTATTGTGTGCAAAGACACTGCTTTCTTTCACTATCTTCCAATATACGCCCAAAACACGCTAAAAGGTGTGCGCGTAGCAGACCCTCTCTCAAACAGTACGCGTTAGTAAAGCACGTACAGTCTTCGTCAAAAGTGTACAGCCCGAGGGATCCGCTTCTGAGCCCTGTAGATGGCGCTGATTTAGCACTAGTGGAGGAGATTTGGAACACTGGAAATGCATTACAAGCCGCACGAAGTGACTCAGAAGCAGACCCACTGGGCTCTACACTTATGACATGTGTGTGTATGACGTGACAGCCCATGCAAGCGTTCGAATCTGCGCGAGACGAGTGAAAGTCAGCATGAGCGTGGATACCTGCAATGTCTCGGATCCCTGTTCGCCCTGATGCCATCACCTTCCACATCTGTACTCTCTCGTTCTTGCCCCTCAGTGTGGAGCAGGAAAACAGACTCACGCTTCCGCCCGGCCTACTTCTTCGTATTCCCTCTCGATACGACTCTCGCGCAGTCAGCCATAACGCAAGCAGGGGGGCAAGATGAAACGATTCAGGAGGTGGAAAAACGCTCTTACAAAACAGCATACGTAAGGGCTAAAGAGGAGACAGGGACAAGAGTTCTTCAAATCCTTGGTGCCCCCCCCCCCCCCTCCCCCGTCTCAGGAAATTTTTACACTTCCTACTGTCCACAATTAAGCCATGAAGACCCACGACAGCTCAAGGTCAAAAAATCTTAATTTGCATGCCTCCCAACATCGATTATGAGTGCGCGCGCGCCTCCTTTTATTTCTACACGCGCAGATGAATGGTTGTATACAGCTACTATCTCGTTCTTTTCACTCGATGTGTTGTCAAATCCTTTTCACGAATCTCTGACATAGCGGGCGTTCTTATTAAATCCGCTTTTTCTAAGCCCCTAACTGATCAGCATGCATAGACCCTTTATTCAAATCTGCTTCGCAGGTATTGCAAAACATTTGCTCAAGTTGAGAACTCTACAGCACCGCAGCGAATGCCTGCTTCCCAGTTAAAGACCGTGATTGCGCCGTAGATGCACCCTACAAGACAGATACGAAACTCGTGATGCGCAAGCGGTTCGTACATCTAAGATAGAGCGAGGCATGCTCTGCTGGCACGCGCATGTATGCACTGCCTTCCACACGCACGACGCGCATCCGAAGCCCACTCACCGGTGGCGCGGAGAGGCGTGAGGATTAGACTGTGTCCAACGCTGTGCGGCGACGGAGCAGCAACCGCTGACGTACGCCCAAGCGAACGTGATCTCGAGCAACACATGAAGCCATCGTCGTCGCTGCCGCTCGCGAAGCGTACCCGAGATCCAAAACAAGCCAGCCGCAGCGCCATCTTTGAATCCGGGGCTCCAACCACAGTGGGCGAACAAAAGCCCGAGCTCGTCCGCTCTCTCATCTCTCTCCCTCACTCCGTGCGGCTTCTATTCAAGCACGCGCTGGACTGAAGCGCGGCGTCTGCAGTTGTCGCTCGCATATCCGCGGATTCCTCGCCGGCGGCGGTAAACACGCTGCTAGCGGCCGACATTCTCTGGCGCGAGATAGCGACGCGCTGCTGCTGCCGGGAGCAGCAGCGGTGGCGCTGTCCCGGCTGCGCGAGCGACAAATTAGGAATATTAATTAGACCGCGCCTGCGTGTTCGAGCCGCGCGTTTTTTTCTCTCTCTTTCTCCCTCACCCCACGTGCAGAGGGGGAAGACGAGCGCTGCTTCTCTTCGCGACGCTGCGCGCGTTGACTAAGATATTGATCGCACCAGAGCGAGCTCTGGGACTCGGTGGAAGGAGGTGAAAATTATAGAGGAGGACGGAGCATTGTACAAGCGGAAGCAGAAGAGGGAATAGGTTACCCTTAGCAGGTCAGATGTGTATTTACGAAGGGTGCGTGCGCCGGTCATTCCTACCCCAACAAAGGCGACACATTTTGTCGGGAACACTATATGGCAAACCCCATTTTTTCGACTGAGAAAGTCTCAAATGAGGTCGCAACTTGGACAGACCTATAAATTCGCCTTCGACATGTGACCTCCGCCCCTGGCTTCTTTTTAACCTTGCTAGTGTAGTGCGCGTCATTATGAAGTGGTCTGATGAAAATAATTAAGGAAGAGATTTGTACCAGCCGCGGCATCTGCCAGCATGCTCGGAGGCACCTGAGCTGCGTTGGCGGAAACAGTGAATAGACAGCAAGAGGAAATAAAAGAAGCTAGTGTAGTTACCATCGCTCCTCATTCCTTTTTATTTTTATCGCACATGATGCACAATCAAATGTGAGATGCCGGGCTAGTTGGTAATGCGTTCTTAAAAACAGCGCAAGGAACAACACACAGACACACAGGAGAAAAAGACGGGCACAGCGCCTGTGTCCGTTTTACACACGCGGGAGAAAAAGTCGGACACGGGAGCTGTCTCGTCTTTCTCTCCTGTGTGTCTGTGTGTTGTACATTGCGCTGCTTTTAAGACCACAATAAAAGGTTCGTGCCTTAGGTTTCTTTATATCTAGCGTCAGTGGCATGCCGGTGCCTGTAGTCTATCACGCAGACACCAATACAACGACAAATCAGATTTTAAGTCATATACGGGACCCGAGTTGTTGCACCAAAATATGTTACAACGAAATGAGGTAACTTCTTTACTGCTACTTTTTACATTAATGACCACAAGGGTTTAATTTACTCTATCTGTAGCTGTGCAGGCAGCCGACCTTAATTGCACGTAAAACCAACAGTGCTTTTTGGTCCTTGGTTATCAGCCTCGAATCTCCCACTTCAGGTATACGCTATAGCTGGTGAACTACCATGCCAGTGGCCGAACAGCGGCGGAATGA
This sequence comes from Amblyomma maculatum, assembly GCF_055883805.1. Taxonomy (NCBI): domain Eukaryota; kingdom Metazoa; phylum Arthropoda; class Arachnida; order Ixodida; family Ixodidae; genus Amblyomma; species Amblyomma maculatum. The sequence continues at coordinate 82,784,365 of NC_139349.1, forward strand.
GGGACATGCACCAGAATGTACTCACTGTGTTAACGAGCGGAGCTCCTCTCTTGGCGAGTCCGAAGAGGCGTACACTTACCTATATAGATATCGCTTCGGTGTAAAAGTGTATTCGTTGTATAGAGAACAACCGGTGCCAAAGTGCTCACCTCGCAGCTAGAAAACTTCGATGCCTTTATGGCTGGATTGGAATATGAAGTCGTGATTAAAAGCATTACGTGAAAAATTATCACTTAGTGTTCATAAATTTTCGCAAGTTACTTTTTCATAGAAATACCTCCCTGGCTGTATTCCATGCACCTATAACGCGAACGTAATTAGATACGAAAATCGACTAGTAAAAAGACTGCTGTTGATTATTTTAAGAAATGAGACACGACTGCGACATGCGACCAAGGCGCATATTTTTCGAACGGGGAAAGAAATAGACTAGTAGTGTATTGCAGAACTAGCAGTGTGAGTGAATTCGTTACTTCATGGCAATATTGCTACGCACCTGACGCCCTGTCGCACGCTTATAGGAGGGGTCCTTAAATAAACGAAATCGTGGCGATATACGACTCGCATTACAGAGGCTATGCAAGTGCTGAAAGGGCGTGATCAGATTTTGACCTCATGCATTTCGATGACATTAAAACGAATGACCATCATACTAAAATATTCAGAACGTCCAGAGCCGATGCTATCCATTCCGAAACAAAAATAGCTATTCGCATAACAGGATGATTTACCTCGAAGTCTATACCTCTAAGAGTGAGAGCTAGAGAAGATAATGACTTTCCTCGGCTAAATCCATTGGGATGAAACTGATGCATTCGAACGTGCCAGTAAAGCTGTAATCAGAGACAGCAGCGCACTAGATGTTTACCTATAGGTCTTGCATTTGTGTAAAAATGAAATGGTCAATATTATTTCGTTTGAAATTTCGGTCTTGGACATATAACTCAAGAAATATAGGATTCTTTCGATCCCACTTGTGAACAGTTAGAACTATGCAAAATTTGCACCTTAAGTTTGATACGCTGCTCCGCAATTATTTCAAAACCAAGACTGTTAATACAAATGAGCTCAGTGTGAGACAGTGTGCAAATTAAAATGCCACTTAGAGAACACGAACTTTTTTGTATTTACTTTTTTTTTTCGAACGGTTCAGACATTTGCTCAGTTAAGACTTGCGAAATATTAAAGGAAAAATAAACGAAATCTCGTGTTTATTTCACGCACAAGAGGGGACCTTAACCACAGTTTAGCTACTTCGAGGGAAACCAAAAACTGCTAAAACTTGATGTGACGATCATAAGAAAATGATTTTTGTGTTGCCTGTGTATTTGGGTTGAGAAAAACAAATTGGCTCGCGCTAAGCCTTGCACTGCGTCTCAGCATCGTTTTCAAAACGAAACTTGCGGGTTAAGAGCGAATTGGTGCCCATACAGAAACTTGAGATCGATGCTCAGGAATAGTTTGTAAGTGTTCATGCTTCTTTTGAAGTATATGCCACGCCTTCGATTCTTCGTTTTCTTCTTCTTTTTTTCTTCTTGTTAAGGAATCAAGCGGTTAAAATACCTAGCCTTGATTTATGGATACACATCAAATACATTAAGCTTCGGCGCATCGTTTTCTTTCTTTTGACATATCAATCATCCTGGAACTGTCCGCGGGCAGTACATGAAATCATACCTCTTTTTTACGCTATATGAAACTATTTGTAGTCTTTTTCTGGCGTCTCGAAAGAACAACTTGCTGGGGCACGCGGCATCTGAACGATCGCTTCGGCCATTGAGCGCGCTGGCATCCGGTCTGTTTTTATAGACTCATCTTCGTTCCGTCCGCCTTCAGGGGCGAGTTTAGATGTTCGCACCGTCGGTATTGTGCGTGTGCGACGCGATGTCATGCATTCCGATGGCAAGTATTCGAAGGAGTTAAAAAGTCCTGACATCACTTTGAACGAAGTGATAATATCCAATATCCAAACTAATGTCATGGAGACGTCTAGTTTATATCTTCTACTTTTATGTGCAGAGAGAGAGAGAGAGGGGGGGGGGGGGGGATGGGGGGAGGATGTTTTCCAACTTGAGCGCCACCGCACTGCTTTTAGTTGCCAACTTGCCTGAGGCTAGGTGGGCAAGGTCCGTGTTCGAGTAGCAGCTCGAAGTTCGCGGGGCGGCCAGAAAGTTCGTTCGTTGCAACTTGTCTTAAACTTGCCTGCAGCTATGTGGGTATAGACCCCATGCATTCTCCAGTAGCCACGGAGAGGGTCCGTGTGGCAACCAGAAAGTTTGTGCATTGCAAGTTGTGAATAACTTGTACGTATTTGTTGCTTATAAATAGTTTGCCATTGATCTTTCTGAGGTTTACGTAAACCTGGAAGTCTGAGGAAAGAAGACAACGGGAAGACCTTACATATATATCTTCACTGAACATATTGAAGCAAAGACTATAAAAAACCTCTAGAAAGTTACTGCGCGTATATATATGCTTCAACACAAAACAAAGGAGTTCCAAATAAACTAACCTTGCCGATAGGAATCTGTGCCGTCGAGAAAGCAGTGTTATAATTGATTCAGTCTATGTTTCATGCCGATAACAGAAAGACGAATTTCAATTTCAAGCAATCAGAAATCGTCATTTAAAATCATAAAAGCTGCCAAAATTGGTTGATAAACGCGAAAAAAACGTCGTCAGCAAAGCGATAGGCTCAATTTTCTTCTTGGGTATAGACGCAATTACGTCATATTACCATTCAAAAAGAAAAAGAACTACGAATTACGCGCGCTCGTAAAATAGAGAATGGTTGGAACGAGACCAGCTTTGGGGTGAGGCTATCGTATCAATAATAACTGCTTACTGCCTCGTGATCTTTATCATGCAGAATGGTAAAGTTATAAGTTTTTCAACTTGCAACAGAATAATGTTGAAGCTAATGAGAAGCTAATAATGTCGTAAATCGTGCACAGCCAACCACACTGGTTCGGCCTTCGTATTTAAGCGCTTTGTTATAAATTTCATGACCAGAGACTTTGAACTCCGTTAAGTGACGGCCACAACGGAGCACAGGGGCACCGTGTATGCCGCTGCAGACACTCGTTCAGCATTCGCAATGAATGTCTTGCGAGAACACAGAGCTAGGGCCGAGCATGCAAAGAACTCCATTTCCCTCGAATCACTTTGAATCCAAAACGTACCGCGTTCTGCCCACTTTCCGATGGTTCATCAGGGACGCAAGGAGTTTCCGCTGAATCAACAAGAGGCCGAAGAAAGACTCCCGAACACCAGAGGCATACGAATGGTTTTTATTATGGCGGACACTTGAAGCAAAAAAGAAGAGAAAAAATACAGATCTTTTATTTTCTTTCTGACCGTTATACAATGTTCAGGGTACATAAGAAAGACAACAGACAGCAAGCATGCGCAAAACTGCTCAACTCAACTATATACTATATATCCACTCTGACCGACATTTTCTCGCGACTATTCATGTTTATTCCTCAAAATATAGCTTGCAAGACGAATTTCGAGTTATACTGGCTACGAATGAAGCAGCTTAACTATTCAGATATCAGTTCGCTTCTTGTACTCCTTTAGTAAGAAGGCTTATTCTTTTCAGAGTCCAGATCGATGTTTTTGCTGTCGTGCCATACATGGTAACGAAGTATTTAAACCATCGCTCTGCAGACCAGAGCTTCGAAGCAAATTGAGGAAAAGTGTTCGCCCCTATATATATATATATATATATATATATATATATATATATATATATATATATATATATATATATATATATATATATATATATATATATATATATATATATCTTTTTTTTCTTTGAGCGCTGGCAGCTTTTGGAAGGCACAATGTCACAATGCATGTTTTCACGTCTTGCACGTCAGGGCACACACTAATGCCTTGTTCACCTTATAGTTACCACCATGACGTCTGACTGTCCTGTGGCTCCATCTGTCTCAGCAGAGAGTATACGCGCAATCGCCTCGTGGACGTCACCAATGCCTTGTGTCCGGAAGTCGTTGACCGCTGCGTTCTCCAAACTGTTACCCAGGGCCTGAGAACCTAACCTGGGAAGGCGGCGCTGAACGCATCACAAGTAAGGGTCTCAGGGAGTGGGGAACAGGGCCATCGCTGGTGTCAACCCCGCTGCTGGCGACGGCTGAGGATGCAATAACGATGCGTTCGCAGTACTTGAACTTTCGTTGAACTTCAAATGATCAGTGCTGAAAAGGACTTTCTTGCCTTAGCATCCACGCTCTCTGAGTTCACGTGGAAAAGAGGAACCAACCTTTATCATGTAGTAACTATCCTAGAAACTCGATAAGTGTATCTGATGGACAAATTTGTATCGCCGGCCACATGCACGTACGAACGAAGTTCCGGAGCAATGCAGCTTATGTGCCGCAATAAAGTATTATTTTCTCGGTAGTAGCGTATTAGACTCCATTCATGCCACTGAGAGGAAAACTCCGTAAAGGGCTCTTAAATACTCAAGAAAGGAGCATGCAAACGCCCTTCAGAGGTGGCCCCGAGCTCGAAAGAATGGCATCTACTCATTTCCATGACGTTTTGGTCCACTATATACGTTATACAGCTCATGATGCGGCTGCAAGCAGTCGCAGCAAGACCCGGGGTATGTCAGGTGCAAGGCGTTAAAACGCGACGTCACGCCCATGAGTCGAAGTCATGGGCTTCGTCAAAGGATGTATTTGTTGCCTGGTTCTTAAGTTGTAATTACACCAATTAATATGCACACAGAGGAATACGTAAATTAATCATAAAGTAAAAACTCGAAAGGTGTCGAGTAATGTGTATTATATATATATATTCGCCACTCTCACTTCCTTACCACAGACAGCTGAATCAGAGATGACTTTCTCTCCCTTACACTTCAATTATAAGGCTACTACAGCTATCGTTCAAGAGGTACGTATAACAGTCTATTCAGTCAATACTCACCTCTGAGGTGGACATTTGGAGGCTAACGAAAGGGCTGAAATTGAATTGGGCACAGATAAGTGAGCTACGAAGGAAATTAAGAGGGGTAAATATACGAGTTTTGTGTCGTGTTGGGTTTCATGGCACATATATAGGAAGCTAATGCCATCATGCGTAAACGCAAGTTTTAATGATAACGTTAAGAGAAAAGAAGCGAGGTGTTCCCTAGAATAAGAAAGAATGGGAGTAGGTGATACTGCGCCGCAATGAAGAACAAAAGGACATGGCAGGCACTGGGTACAGTAGATAACCGGCGGTCAGTTACAGTGACAGTGAATTTCAACGGGAGGTAAACTCCACATGGGAAGGCAGAGAATCCGAGAAAAATTAGTTTAAGAAGCATGTAGGAACGGGTAGTACACTGCCGCCGTACAGGACAAAGCTGACTGGATATAAATGGAACAGGCCTCTGTCCTACAAGCAGTGCAAGCAGCCAGACTCATGTTGACGGCGACTACATACACTGTAACAGCGTTGTACTAGCGAAGACACTGCTACTGCGCGTGAAAATCCCTCAGCGCAACGCGGGAACAGCGCGCGCCGCCGGCGAGGGTCAGCGGCGAGAGGGGGGTGGGGGGGGGGGGGGGGGGTCAAGCTGCGCGCGGAAAGCGAACGGAAGCGCGTCGATGGGCCTTCGCCTTGACCGCGCGGCGCTAGCGACCCCGGCGGCAGCAGATGGGACGCGGAGAGCAGCTTTTCTCTTATTTGCATCCCTTCCCTCTGGCGTCGGTGTATAAGGATTCCGAGCGCGCTCTTTTACGAAATTGATAGGGAGAAGCGAAAGAGCCAAACACGCGGGAAAGGACGCCTCCTCCTCCTCCTCGCGGCAGATGGAAGAGTGGACCCGTGGCCGCTGTTGCGCGCTCTTATCGGGCGCTGGCCTCGACAAGCGCAGGCGGTGACCAAAGGGATGATCGAAAGCGCGCGCGCGCGGCTCTTTGTCACGCACACGGCGGCAATAGCCCGCTTTTTTCCAGAACAGGCAGCAGGGCAGCGCCATTAGCGACAATGTGGGCGGACGGGCAGAAGGACACTCAATCATTTTGCCACATATTCCGGCGTTAATTATCGCCTCCTTAGCCGCGCCAGCTCCAGCAATTATGTGTGGTTCAGCCCAGTCGCTTTGGAAAGCTGAAGGAGTCTTTTTTTTTTTTTTAATTTAATTTCGGAGTTTTCTTTCTCCTTCGCTCGTCTTTCGAAAATCTGGCTACGTTTGTAATCGAAGAACGAGCTGACCCTCCGATGACGAAGTTATTGCGGGGCCTTATACGAACTAATGGTCAGTCTTGCGCGTGTGCGCACGCGGGGTCAGTTATTTTGAAGCCTGGACCATCACCGCAGCGGTCAAGAATGCAAGGTGCAAGACTGTATAACGAGGGCAAATTTCTAGCAATTGCTGCAAAGTGCACTTACCTCGATTTCCAGCCTCCTCGTTCATCGAAGACCGGTAGAATAAAGACCAGACTTAGACGAAGAGCAAGAAAGAAAAAAAAAAAAAAGAAGCAGGAAAACTATACTCCTTGTGGGCACAGGGTTTCTCGAGCAGGGGTTTCCTCGATGAACATTGTGTGACCCGAAGAAAGTTAGCAAGTTGTACAGTTAGCTCTCCTTGGCAGATGTAGTTCTGAACTATACAACCTACTACCTCACTTCAGGTGCACACAGAAACGACACGTCCACTCGGCGCACTGGCTGTTCATCCTTCTGTACAGGCAGTGCCGACGAGGCCTTCTGCGAGCCCACCGGCGCACTGCGAGAGAAAAAAAGGAGACAAACCGAGAGGTCGGCGTAAACAAACTCGGAACGAAAAAAAGGGCACGTACTGCAGCACTCGTCGGCACGCGGGACGAGAACACAAAATATAAAATATGCGACGCGCAGCTTAAATAGTTTCGCGCACCTTCAAAGAAAGCCGCAACGCGGCAGGGTGATCCGGCGGGCGGATGTGATGGGCACCCGAGCCTCGAAAGCCTTACGAAACAAAAAACAGAGTTTTACATATACATTCAGCGTAAGCAACACCAGGGGCGTCTAGACATGCGCAGAAGGCCGCGCGATAAGCAGGAGGAGGGTATCCGCGTCACTCGGTGAGTCACTTGCTGCGACGCGCGCTCACGCGACACATCCGCACAGTGTAGATCCCGCAATGCAAACTTTTCGCGGGCTAAGCGTTGCAAAATCGTTCGAGACTGGAATAATCCTTTTAGTTTCTCTTGTTGCGTCCGCAAGAGAACAAGGCGGAGCTAGACAGGACGCCCAGAAACAGTCTGCAGGCGGATCCTATACACCGACAGTAAAGACGACTCCCCCCTTGCTCACCGGACAAGCTGGTCGCGGACGTGAAACCCACACCCACTGTCGAGGAACAGGAGACGGTGTTGAAACCGCTGCTGAGAATGCTCTGTGGAAAGAGCGCGCCTGGCAACCGCGGTGAAACCGCATCGGTCAGGGCATACGCTGGCGCAAGAGCGGGCGTTACTTTGTATCCATATGCAGTGCCATGGAGAAACTCAAATGTCGCGACTGTTCGGTCTCTGCCGGCTGGAATCGCTGCAGGAAAAGACGACACGCAAAGGGCAGCAATTATCCCAGTAGGTAGCACGGGAAGCTGGGCCCCAGTCCCTACATTCGCCGTACCGGGGCTGAACGCGCCGGAGCGCCTAGATATTATAGCGCATGTATTCTATAGATCTTTTCTTGTATTAGACATTGCATTAAAATATTACAGATGGTTTGCATAAAACTTGTAAATATCTTTATTTCACGACTTTGGTTCTCGCGCTCAAGTAATTGTGCAAGAATGACTGCACCATACGCACTCGTTACTGTACTACCTTCTTAAGAGGGTGTTCTGGACAGTCTGCAACTCTGCGTAGGTTATTACTGTTCATAACACACAAATCAAGTGCCTGAACTAGGTCTATCATGAAGTCAATGCGATTACATTGCTCAAATTTCATGCGATCTGCTTAGAAAGGGAAGATAAATAAATATATATGAAAGATATCCCCGCACGGCCTGCAATTCTCCGTACATTATATTACTGCTAAGAACACATAACTCAAGTGTCTGAACTACAAGTCTATCGTGAAATCAGTGAGACTATATTGCTCATGTTTTACTATGATATTCCACGTGATCTGTTTAGAAATTATATAAGTAAAATTATATAAGAAAAAAGTGTGTGAAAAAAATCGGTCCAAGTGCTCAGTAGGAGAACTCGGACTAAAGCCGCCCATCAGTTATCTGCACTGGCCCCTGTGTGGGAAAATGTGGGCAAGCCCAAACTGGGTTTGTCCCTGTAGAACCCGTATTGGTCCCATGCACTTATGGGAAGGCCTAGCCAAAATTAAAAGAAAACGTTCATGGGGGAGGAATGTGGGCAGCCCTACATGGGCTCGTCGGGGTGTTCGCCGGCAGCCCAGTTCGGGTCTAGGTCGGCTCTCATCGCATAATCCGCGCTGAGCTCACCGCGGCTCTCCCGCACTGCCCATATCGGAACTACCGGGAGCTCCACTATATTGTCCATTTTGCGCTATACATATAGGATGCTCTTGTCTGAGGCTCCAGGCCGCATCACGCGCGCTCTCTACGAGGTGTTCAAAGGAACACTACGTTGATGGCATGCCTGACAGTAACATTGTGATTAAAACACTGTTTTTGTCGACTACGATTGCATTTTCGGTTCTGTTTTACGCTGGTGGCCCTCACATTTCTGGCATCCTTACAATGCCAAGTTCTGGTGGGACTTGATGTCGCTAAACGTATCATATACTTGCACGAACGCCCCCGCCGTTAACAGCTCCGACATTGCGGCGCAGTGCCTCGCGCCGGCAATTGTTTTGGCTGGATTCGTATTCCGTGCGTCAGCAACAGTGTCGCATTTCAGTACAGAACACAGAGCAGATGTTTCGTTTCCGTGAAGGTATGGTGGCTGCTCTGTCAGGCATTGACGCATTGCTCATAAGCCAACCAACCTACAATGTACCAGCAATCCTAATCATCGATTAGACGCTGCCAAAGTCATTTTTGTTAAGCCTTCAACTTTCGAGCTCAAATCGCCATGCCTGAGAAAGAAAGCCAAAGAAATAGTAATAATAAAAGTAGAGGTCACCGCAGAAAGAGCATTGTGAAACTTGAGGTCCAATCTCACGGAACATATGAATGAATGGATGTATTCTACTGGCCTTGCCCTTTATATCTGGTGACAGCTTGTGCCGCCTAGCTTATAAGCACTTTCTCCCCTTCCGTGGAGCAAGTTTAATCACACGATGTTTCGTAATTTCCCCTCTCCCTTGACCTACCACACCAATATTCCAACCACTCCTTCGTTCATAATAACGTGTTTGTCCTCTATTTGTCCATCTTACACGGAAAATTCCAGCGCCCCCTCTAGATGAGCCGCTTTCCCGTCTGGGATGTTTTTGTTGTGTGTGTTCAATCAGATGTCGCAGTTTCGATTTGCTTTTTTTTTGTGCATGCTAATCAACCTCATGCGTACGCTTTCAGACCCTATCACTGGACCATGCGTTTTATTCTGTCCCGTGCACCCTTTTGCAGTCGTATCCCTGCGCTCCTCCTCCTCGTCTGCTCTGTTGTCTTCAATATTTCATATCTTCCTTGTGTGCCCTTCACCATAGGCAAATGTAGCCTCAATTACGTATTTGATTTATTCCTGTGATTCCTCCCCTTCTTCCCGTATACCTTCCCGGCTGCGTGGTCAGTGACCTTTGTATACCCTCTGTATTTTCTGCCTGTAATCTTATGTGCCCCCAAAACGTTTTTGCAGTGCTTCTATCTTTTTGTTTTTTCGTTAATCTCCATAATTGAGTGGGCACTGGCTTTGAGCATTTTATCCTCGAAGAATGTTGACGCCTCCCTTTTCCTCTCCAGGTACTTCTTCCATTTTAATTCTATTTTCCCTGAAGTGGCCCGTTTTCTTTTTACTTTGCTGATCTGATTTATTTGCCCTTTCCTGCAACTGTGCATCGTTAAGGTTTCTGCGCTTATCCTTCTATTGCTGTTGTTGCCCTCCCTAACCTGTAGTGCAGTTTGTGCGAAATTAAGCAACAGTCAATAGTGGAGTATGAGTTACATCTTTCCCACGTTATTTTCCCCTCATATTTATTAAATGTCCGGCACCTCTTCTCTCCTTCCTTGCCATCGAAATTTCCTCACTTCTCCGCGGCCCCCATTGCTAACACAACCTTCTCCACAGTCCTACCCGAGCCTAGATTAAAATCTGCTGACAATGCCGCTTATCTTGATTCATCTATACATCGCTCCGTCAACGTCCATACATGCTTTCTAACTGCTCCAAGGTGGCAATAGCGGCCCGACTCCCAAGATGACGACACAACGACCGTGAGATGCACAGAGCATAGCGTTTAATGTAGTTTGCAGGATTGCATGTACAGGGCCGGTAGAAGTCCCAAGGTGATACGGGTCCGCACTTTTACTGCCCTAACGGGTCTAAAACACCCTCATCGGTGAGGAATCCAAGGATGGGATTCTTCATCACAGTCCACGGGTGCTGAACTTGGGGGATGTCATATATGCTGTAAAGGGCATAAAACAGTGTTTGCACGGGGGATATTACACCAGCTCTAAACGTGTGCATGTAGTAAAACGGATTGAGTTACATTTCGAGTCCAGAACGCGCTCAAGTCAAACATGGCGCATTGTGCATTACTAACAGCGCACAACCTTTCGCTTGCCACATAATAGCGTTTGCGGAGAAGGGCAGCTACACGCGTACTATAATATATAATATATATGTACACCATTATACGTTTACAGGCGTTCCCTGCACGACTTCCGTGCAGCTTCTTGGTATGCTCTTTCTTTGTCTCTTTGTTTTGCAGCGTTTTTCATGCTCTCCGGTGAATAAAAGTGACCGCTGTTTTCTTCAGTCGCCATTATGAATATTGGTGTGAAACAGATCCCCCCCCCCCCCCACACACACACACATACACAGTTTCCTCGAGTTACCTCTTGAATAAGAAGGGGGGGGGGGGGGGGCTTGCTCGGCATATTTCACGGTACACATAGCAGCTGGAGCTGTCGTGTCTGTATGGTGGGCGTACAAAGTGCCGTCGTTGCAAAAGTTTGACACCATGCAGCTTTGGTGTCCGACGTTCTCAGCTTTGGACATGCATAACATCAAGGCCGTCCGCAATGTACAGCGTATATCTATAGGTTTTATCCGCTCCTTTTCAGCGATGAGTGTGGGCTTGCGAATCTATCCATAATGTGGAGAAGGGCGGCAAAGAGAAGGAAAATAATAGGATGCATTACGTGGTGCGCATGCACCCCTTTCATATATAGGTGTCGCCCTACGTACTGTCCTACTGCTATTTCCTTGCGGTAGCGACCTGCGGCACTTCATAAAAGCAACACATACGCACACAGAAACAAAAAATATCTTCAAGTATTTACAGCTGAGTTCGCGACAACTTGTTCACGTAACTACAGCGGGTTCGGTAGAACGCATCTGCGAGAAATAGGACAAAGTATATCCGAAATCCAGACTAGATTTCGTTCAAAGTCACAACTTACATGAACGCATGCAAAAGATCGATCCGCAGAAAATCCAACAAATGATGGGTACAAGACATGAACGCATATTTTGCTTTAATTAAGGCGCGACACGCGGGCAAGAAAAGCAAGCAGCGGATGCTCTTACAGAGAGCAACAAATACCGAGCGCATATACCTGAGCCATCCTTCTCACGATGGTGACAACTGTTGTCAAACTTTTGTTAGCGCTTCCATCCTATATGTTACTGAACGAAGAAAAATACAGCTATACTCTAAGAAAGATCACTCTGCGACAAAGCGTTGCACAGACGGGAAAAATTTAGAAATGAGCAAGGAAACCGCCGTAGCGTGCCTCCCGATTCAAGCGCATGGCTGCGAGCGAAAAGCGAGCGGTCGAATGCGTATCACACAAGCGGCTCACCCGCCTTTTCCCGAGCTCTCTTAATTCCGCCCACCTGCCCGTCGGTCGGCCGGCGGATGCGCGCATCTCAGACGAAACGTACGGCCGTGCAGCTCCACGTGCGAATTTTACAGTTTTCTCCCGGGAGGAGGCAGCGGGGGTCGGCGGAAGAAGCACGCCCGTTGTGTAGATAATCGTCGAACGCGCACAATTCCGTCTCCGCTAACGAGACGTAAAACGCGAAGCGGAAACGCCGCTTCATCGAGTTCACGGCGGGCGGGCGCGTGCTGGTGTTCCGCGCAGCTTGCATTGAGCGCGCGCTCCGCTTCATAATCAAGCAGGAAAGCTAAAGCGGCACGCCACGCGGTAAGGAGAGGGGGGGGGGGGGGGGGGGGGGGGGGGGGGGGGGGGGGGCATAGAAAGAGGAGTTGAAACAACTGCCTGCAGCAGAGCTTCGGGGCCGGCCGGCGCAATCGGCGTGCAACCGAAACGAGGCAGTACATATGTACACGGACGCCGGCGCACCGTTAATAATGGGTTTTGCGCCTCGCGTAAAAATGAGCGTCGTTGTGCCCAATCAAGAACGAGGGGCGACGAGTACCGGTGTGAAACCAGCCGGAGAGAAAGAAGCCGAAACGTCCGGTGTATCTGGGGGGACCAGCTCGGCTAGACATCGTACAGGAGAATTCAGTGTTCTATCTTGATACAATGCGTGTGCTATGCAAAAAAAAAATAAATAAATAAATAAATAAATAAAAATAAAAAGAAATGGGGAAGGGGGTGGGATGAGGGGGGGGGGGGGCGACACACCAGCCGCGCACGCACGTTTCTTGTTTTCATCCGAGCAAGTGACAGCAACGCTCATCAAAACTTTTGTAATAAGTTTTCACATGCTTGGGCGTTGAGGTTTACGTCGGAATACAGAGGCCTCTGGGTGAATTTCGACCGTACGGAGCTCCTTAGCTCTAATTTCGCAGTATTGCCGCAGTTTTCACATTTCGCCTCCACTGAAAGAGAATGATGAGTTTGAAATTCCCCATGGTTTGTCGTGTTGAGCATCTTAACGCCGCAATGCACTGAGCCACCATAGCTGCTAACATTAGGCGAGAGGTTGCTGGTTCCAGGCTCCGACACTATATAGTTTCTCACCGAATATATATATATAGCTACGGTGGCTCAGTGGCGGCGTTAAGACGCTCAACACGACGAACCGCGGGGAATTCCAAGCTCGTGATGCTCTTTAAATAGAGGTGAAATGCTGCATTCAAGCCGCGATCAATAGCCTCGAATTCTCGGTTGCTTATCTGCAAGTTGCTTGTAATTGAATTTGGCGGGAAGACGAAAGAATTCGTGCGTCGCGCCTGGAGAGAGGTTGATTTGCTTACTATAGCTTTACTTAGTTTTTGTATGGATTAAAATTAGAAGGTAAATTAAGAGTAATTACATGTAATTGTAATGTAATGCCATTACTTCTTGAAAACGGTAGATATGTAATGTCACTATACTTTTTTTGCAATTTTCAGAAGAGTAATTAGTAATGCAATTTTATTCCTTTTCAAAAGCAACTTTGGCATGCCCCGCCGCGGTGTGCTGCGCTAGGGCGCTCGACTCCTGTGCCCAAGGATGCGGGTTCGAATCCCGCACGCGGAGGCCGCTTTTTGATGGAGGCGAAAAGCAAGGCGCGCCTGTGTGCTGTACGATGTCAGTGCACGTTAAGGCACCCTTGAGGGTCGAAATTTCCCCAGCCCTCCACTACAGCGTCTCTAATAGTCGCTTTGGTACATTAAACAAACGAAACCGAACCGCCCCCCCCCCCCCCCCCCCCCGAACCAAACCAAACCAATTTTGCCATGTACGCTCGAGATAGGCGTCCCTTCACACGAGCCATACCAAATATCGAGCGATCTCTACTGGTCAATATGCAGCTGACGTCATGGGTTCAAGGAACAGAGGTAGCGCAGAAAAAAAAAAAAAATGGAGGATTGAGAAAGCCGGTTAGCCACACAGAACGCCAGCACAGCGCTGTGTCCTCCTTTATCAGTCCTTGTCTTCTCTAGTTGCGCTACGGTTTTTCCTCGAACCAACAATCTCAACTATGGGTCCGTCGGGAGTGCGCGGAGCATCCGTTATTCGCAGACGGTTTGGATACATCTGAGCGTGCTCACACCGAGCGCGCTCACACCAATGAGTAATTACTCCATTTTCACACCGGTTTAGTTTCCTGCTTTCAGCTATGTACATGTCAGGGAGATGGGTCCCGGGAAGCGATATCACGCAGCGGCCACAAAGGGCGTCATCTATCACATTCACTGACGACTAGATCGAATCTGCACGACAGATATATACGCAAAAGCTGTCCGCTGCGCCAACAACAAGTCCGCGTGTGCACGAAACATTTCGACCTTCAGTGTTTTGAAGACTTCGTGCACCTTAGAGAAGCTTGAACTCGCTAAGGCTGCGTTATGCTATATGTTGGGTGGTTATTCCAGTACAATCGCCCATCGAAGCAGCCGACTGAATGAGATGCGGTCGTCCATGACTGTCACAGAATAGGCGACATTAAGCATGTTTCATTTATTGCAACCGCTGAATTGTTCTGTAACCCTCACATGTTCACGGGACCTGTCGGTTGGGCGTGCAAGAACGCTTGTACGTTGCCTCAGAATGGTATAGCTTTCCCTTGGTTAGCTCCAACTCTCTCCATGCTCGAGAGGGAGAGTACGCGCTGTTTGTTTTGTCTGTGCCTTATTTTTTCCCCACTCAAAGTCACCCCTGCTACGTCCAAAGTCTAAAGCTTCCTTTGTATATCCTTATATTTTTTCTCTGACAATGTGACCCCCCAGAAGAACCGACGTTGTGGCGTACGTGATTGTTGTTTTCGTTGCCCGCTACTTTTTTCAAACCTAAAATGGCGGCCATGCAGTGCTAAATGTGGTGTGTCTTACGTGAGCCTTCCTCTGTGAGTGAACTACTTTGTGCGCTCTAAGTTTGTTTTGTTTCGGACTCCGACTCTGCGCACAAGACCGTCGTCCACGAGTGTCCCTCCTAACTACCGAATGTTTAAAAAGGCGCCGACGAGGCCCCAAAGTCAGTTTGCACAGTCCGCTCCTCGGAAGGAGACCCCGAGCTGCTGCGTACTCCCGGGGGCTTCCCGAATCGCCACCGCCAGCACCGCATCTATGGACCGCAAGCCGCCCCAAGAAGGATCATCGCCTTCGAGGGTCGCCCGTCTGCGTCGTCCCAGTGATGGACTGCTACCGCATTCCCCGGTCAATTTTATATTCTTTCCTGCTCTGAATTTTCTTTCCCTTGCTGTTACTTGGATTTTTACTTCCATCCCGGAAAAGCATGTTTAACTCTGTCTACGCAATTAGGAGTCTTTAATTCGGTTGTTTTCTTCACTCGTGTCGTTGCCTTTTAGAATGTTAGTTGCAGTCTACTAAATGGGTTGTGTATTCCTCTTTCTGAGCCTATAAACGTCGTCTTGCTGTTGTTTCAAATCAACACGTATTCATCTCATTCTCCACGTTTACTTACCGACTACGCCGGGCATCGAACGACCAGCCCCCTTTCATGTCTCGGTGATGACCTCCGGTGATTACCGAGCGCGTGACAACGGCCTACGAGATCCCGGGTGATCTCGAACGCCATGGGTCGTCAAAAGGAAAAGGGCTGGGCTACGCTAAACTAAGAAAAAAGAAATCAAAGTTCGAAGAGTGGTCATGTGGCAACAATGAACAGTGGAAATTAATTCAGTAGTAATGCCGTGAGAAGCCAAGCGCTCATATCGACCCATGGACGAGCGTGAGACGGCCGAAAAAAAAAAAGATGCCGCTCGTCGCAGAACTATACCGCACGGAGTCTATGTATATATAGCCTACAATTTCTGCAACTGTGCACAATTAAATTTTGCGCAACCCTGGACCTGTCTGGGTTTTGCATGTATTTTTTTTCTTTTATCTGTAACGCCTTGCAACTAAATATCGGCGATAGCCTAAAAACAAAGCGAGTGATAATCTCGTAATTTTGTTTCAAAGCAGAGGCATATGTTGAAGCCCGGGACCGTTTTCTCTGCGTCATGTTTGGTAATATACTTAAAGAAATGCTGTTTTATTACACATATGGTTGATATTGCCTTTTCATATTCTAATCCTAAAACAGCCGAGTAAGCACAGAAGTGCAGCTGCGCTATGAACAACCTGACGGCAGCAGTAAGCAACAGCTGTAAGCAGGAGCAAGCACCACAATGAACTTCGTTCCGGTGATCGTAAAGAAAATTAATGCGCGTGAAATGAGATTAATACTTCTCCGCGTTTAACGAATTTATTATGACAGGTAAATTATCGCCTCCACAGGGCCTGTCAAGGATGTCCCGTTTAAAATCGCCAAATTAGATGGTTAACTAAAGATTAAGACCATACAGCTCATTTTTCTACTGCTTGGGGAGCAACATGTGTGCTTGCCTGTACTTAAGAGGCAGGCATTGTTAAACAGGTTAAATCTTCAAGAATCCTGTTTCTGGTGTGTTGATTCGCTTTCCCAAAATGAGGAGTGGGCATTAAATTCCCAGACTAAAATGTATGGTTCAGGTAGCTGTGTTAGAAGTGCTTCTAAATAACCGAGTGTGACTCTTAAGTGCGGTTCAGTGTAAATGGAGCCACGGCCGGTCTCGAGGGAGAGCGCGTTTCTCTCTTCTCTTACGGCCTCTCCAATGGGGTCTGTTTCCCCCGCCCGCCGCGCCTCGGTGGGGTCGCCACCGCCCCACTGCTGCTCCTCCGCTACAGCCGTTCACGCACAAGGAAACGCGCGCTCGCTCTTCGCTCCGCCCGCATCGGTTGCAACCGGCAAGTCCTGGCATTTCGCCCCTTATGGCTTATAGGAAGAAGCCGCAATCAGCGTCTGATTTATCGTGTATGAGCAATAAAATAGTCATTAATGTGCGCGAGAGCGCGCGCGCCTTCGTCAGTGCTGTCGCGCACGGTCGAATGAAGTTTCGGTTGCACTTGCATCAACACTTTTTGCCCCTAAATTTTTCACAAAACTATATGTACTATTTTATGCAGTGTGCCTTTGAAAGCTGTAAGCAGGTACAGCGCGACCTGATACTAGTGCATGACAAACTGTTCGGTGGATATTCTGTCAACCACTGCCATTCTCGTTTAGAGCAAAAGAGGCACTGTCGAAAATTCATATCACGTCTCAGATTCAGAGTAAGGAACGAAAATTTACGCATACAGTTAAAATTTCAGTTGTATAGTGAAGTGGGCTGTTCTAGCTTGGTTTAAAACAAATCAGTAGGTTGAAAGACAGCAGATGTATACGTAGTCGCGACTGACGCACACGTAGACAGTCGTAGTCAGTTTATATTAGTGATAAAAAAAAAAACATTTAATCAAGGAAATGGGCATAAACAGATATGCATAATTGAAAAGAGCAACAAGCAATAAAAAAAAAATGTCCTCCAAAGTTTACACATTGCACTTATTCATCAAAACGGTACATGCGGCTAGAAAATTAATGTCTCAAAATCTTTCTGGGCGGTTTGTGCACATAAGGAGCTGGCCTTTCGTTCCTGTCTGTCACTTTCTTAGCATAATTGAAAAGAAGGATTCTGAGAAATTTCTCACATATTAAAGAAGCGGACCTTATAGCATGGCTATTGTCAATGCCTTCCGGGCAACTGAGCAAAGGTGAGTTCTCAAGTGCTGGCTGGATTAAGATTTGAAGGACTTCAAGGACTTCAAGACACAACCTTGTCCAAGAGGGCTACAAACTCTGGTTTTGGATAATGCAGTCCGCTAGAATCTTCTCCTCGCAGAATAGTGTACATAGGGCTGCTTCTTTCGCTGGTTTCAAGAAGGATAGCACAAGCGTCACACCCGAAGTCACTGATTAACTTCACAATGTATCCAGCGACGTAAGCTAAACCAGAATACGTGACAGGGGTAATGGGATGACAGGAGATACCATCACTTCTTTCAGTTCCTCGGTTACTGATTGCGGCAGAGCTGAAATGATTTCGTCGGTGTCGACACTAGGTGCCTAGGCGCGCAATACAGCGCGACATACAACTCCTATAGTCACTTCTGAATAAATAGCACAAAGAAAAGCTTTTACATCCATTATTGAGGAGTGTCCCTTGAGTAACAGTGGCTAATGTGTAATAAGCAAAGCATTTTACCAAAATAATGGGGCAGCGATTGCTCTCTAAGGCAGGCAATACTGCACAGATAGTTGGAACTATTAGTTCAAAAACATACTAGAAAAAGAAAGAAAATATTGCTAGGAATTAGTGCTTGAAACAGATTTCCTGTTTTTTCATGAAATAATCATGATATCATGTAAACATTTCACTAAACCAACGTTTATTTGCAAAATTAAAATAATGTTTATAATACAACATAAAACATTTGCTGGTCTATAATTTATAGCAAAATTGATAACAAAACTTAAAAGTGTTTACTCTGACGTTATACTAATACTTTGTCATGTAAGCATTGTGCAACTTACATTACATTTTTATAAAATTATTTTCATCTTCGGTGTTACCTAGATGGTTTCTCATCTAGCGCTGAAAGATGGTTTTGCCATTGTTGCTGTTACGTTTGCCTTGAAGAAGCTTTGATGTGATCATGCTCATTCATCTTTTTCTGTTCATCTTCTTGTACAGTCTTGGGAAAAAATTCAGATTAAAATAAACAAAAGTAGATACCATGCCGCAATACATGTCATATGCTTGTCGAACGTTTGCTGAGCGACAGTGTTTTTTTAATATAAAGACTCCATTCACGTGTGTAGCACGTTGACAGGATGCCGCTGCAGCATCTACCTTCTGTAATCTTTCATTTAGGGGCTGCACTCACCACGAAACCCGCGGGCGACAGCACGAAACCAGGCAAAAGCCACCCGCCGCCACCGAAGCAGATGCGGAGCGAACAGTGAGCAGGTCGCGCCCCTTGCGGCGGCGGAGAGCGTGGCTCAAGGAGAAAAGTTCCCATTGTTCACGCGGCGATTGAGAAGGCCGTAAGAAAGAGCGCGCGCTCTCTCCCTCGAGACCGGCCGTGATGGAGCATACTGTGACTGTTTCTTCATATTTAGTTTCAAGGTCAATTTCGTGAGTTGCTACTCCGCTCTGAATTTAGTCTCCATATGCCTGACTACGCTATCATTGACGGTGGTAAATGGTGCATGATGGGCGACTCGTCCGGTTGAAACTGCTCATTGATTCCCTTTCTGAAGGCTCAATGACATATCCGAGAGACCTCACAGCTTGGCGTGCCAACGTATGACGTCACAGTCAATGATACACCAATGAGTGTCTGCAGTCTCGGTTTCGCGGTTCTGGTACCGGATTTGGCTTTCCTGCTGTACTTTTCATATTCTTTCCTGCCTGTTCTTCAAATTTTCGCACACCAAGCATTAAAGGAGGTTATTAGAAACACACAGGAGACAATAACTCTGAAGGGCTGAAAATCCACCGTACATGCCCTTTCGAGGACACGTGAAAATGACCGCTTTAAAGACTGCACACGCATTCGCCTTCCTTGCGTTTAACAGGTGTCTTCTCTTTCCTTCCAATCGAGGCGCCAAGCACCTGCTCCGAGCGATGGCGTTCACCTCGAAGTTCAACTAGCGGCGCTATGTGTAGGCTCCCTGAGCTCGACCACCACTGCCTCCTCCTTGATAAAGAATACGTGTCTCCCCCTTGGCGCCCTGAGATCCAGGCGGCTGCGGACAGCTTGCGTGGCCGGTGGTCCAGCGCACGGTGCAAGCTTCAAAGCCTTGCCTGCCAGCCGCTCTCGCGCAGGCGTTGACGCGTACAATGCGATCCGTTTCCTCCGCCACGGCAGCGATATTCATTGTTTCCACGAAGGGGCGCGCCCCGGCGCGCAAACAGCAATTAGATTGCGCACTAAATTATGACGAGTACGACGTAATGACGACAGAGGGCGCGACCGGTCATCACCCGGCGACGACTAGGCCCCCGCAAGCCGCCACCTGTCACCCGGAGAGGTAGAGGAGGTCGGTAAGGAGGCTGCGAGTTGCCGCTTCTTCAGCAGGGCAGTGATTACTGTTGCGCCCCTGCCTTTGCCCCCTTTTTTCACCCCCCGCTTGCGTTTGCGTTCGTGTCCCATCTTCCCGTGGAGATTTTAACGTCGTTGAAAACGCTTGCCCATCTGTTCTCTTCCACCGCTCTTTCCTCTTCTTTCATTTCAATGTTTCCGTTGTTTGCTCTGTCTCATTAGCTCACTTTCAGTTTGTATGGAGGAGTGTTTTTGCTAGGTGTATGCTGGCAGGCAGGCAAATCACTCAATCTTGGAGGCACGCACCGGAGGAGCGAAAGAGCACGCGCGCCGGAGCCCCATCCGTTGCCCCTTGGTCGGCGGTAAATGCAGAGTGGGGAAGAGGAAGAAAAAAAAAAAAGAAAGAAAAAGAATGCAGGTAACTTTAACAGGGCCCGCATGCCGGGAGGTGAACGAGCGTGAAAGGGCCGCTTAAGTGTTTCGCGCCTCGACAAACGGTGCTGGGGTTTGTTTGATCACAGCCGCTGTGAAAGCGCGTCCCAGCGGAAAGAAAAAGGATATAGTATCCCAAACGCCCATCACGCTAACACTTTTTTTTCGCAGTGCAACGATTTGGATACTAAATTAACGATATACTATAACTTTAGCACTTCTCTGTTTTCAATTTTCTCTGTTTAACCAGCAAAGGTTAAACTTCTACACAATTCAGTATTTTATATGGATTTACTGTCGGTTAGGTTGTAGATACAGAGCGAAAAGTAATTTGCAGATAACTGTTTTAATGCTGAATAATACGTTAATAAGTGAATGTGAAGTATAGCGTTTTAGCCATGCACGTGTGCTTGCGGTTCAATACGTTATAAGTAAGAAACGAAAAATAACATGCGTCGTCCTGCAGCTGGCATCTCCTAATTAAATAAAAAAAGAGCATCTTATGGCTCTGCGGAAGCACTAAATCATAGCTGCTAAAAACTTACGTGTAGGACCGTCTATGGACTGCAGACACGACGCTATCATACCACACTCGCTAAGTTTGCGTTAACGGCAGGGCACGATTCCTGAATTAAAACTCCAATTTGGCATGTAAATTTAAGCCGTCTTCCTGTATAGCAATAATACACGCGTGTGTTGCTGGTAATCTGTGTAGCTGCCATCCTGTGGTTTTAATTCGTACTTGTAATTTATCCTGTAAACCATGCGCACTTTTGTGACGTTTACGAATGAAATAAATGTGTACTTTCAATTATCGTTTAACATAGCCGCCGTTGCAGCTGGTACTTCGATTTTGGCTCCCTTCGGTGCTTGTTAAGCTTTATCATTGTTCTGCTGTCCCGACTGCGGTCACTGTCTTTAGCGAGATGGCATGTGTGCACGGCGTATTAAGGTGAAAGATTTTCCAGGCTCAAGGATTGAAATCCCGTGCGCGAGAGTCTGTGCATGCATGGGATCTGTGCGCTGATTTGTCACTTGCTAATAACGGATGTATAAGGAGGGAAATTAGCTCTCAATCATCCTGATGACGTCAAGTGAAAAATAAAAATCTTGTTCCACCGGGAATCGAACCTAAATTCCATCAGATACCCAGCCGAGCGCTTTAACCAACTGGGCCACTTATTTTTATTGCACTGGAAATATACAATATTTACATTTACACAGGAATCATCAGCCGTATTTAACTGACGTACTAGGGTTAAAATTCTTTTAAGGATTTCAAATTTTCAATGTGCGGGAGCCAGTCAGGTGCTGGTTTCACAAGTTTTATAAGTTCACAATACCTTGCAACACTTTCCTTAAAGTCTCTAAATGGCCGTGCGTCAAGATCTGCATTACGCACTCATTCTGATTTTCCATACTGTGAAGGCCCAACGCCATTGCAAGGTAATGCGGAACACCGTCCTCGTTTTCATTCGGGAGATACCTAATCCGTGCGTGTCAATCGGAAAATCCTTTTTAAGAGTCCTTTGGAGGACGTTTCAGTAGGATACTGCGTCCCAGCAGTCCAAAAAAGCATGCTGGTTTCATCCTGTTTTACATAACAGCGGACTCCCCATGAGACAAAAATTCCTTTTTCTTGCAACTACGCTTTAACCGGCAAAGTCCCCGCTATGTAGTCGAAAGTAGAAATTTTTACCTGCAGGAGTAATGTCCATTCCTTTAACTCTTTTAAGGACATATTGACCAAGGCCTACAACGGTGGAGGGAACAGTGAGTCGCATATATCTCTACTAAGTTAATTTCTTCCGTGTGATCGCGAAACGGACATCATAAGTCTGCTTGTCTATCGTGAGGATGGCAGTATAGCGATGATAATGATGGCACATTTAATTGATAATGATAATGAAATAAGCACCCTGTGTAGCAGCAACGCTCACGCTTTCGCATTTCTGCAGTGTAGATTCCACAGTGCTCTCGGAATTTCACTTCGGCAGGCCTGCCGCGACTATGAAGACGATGTTTGCAGCAAAGAGCGAGAAAGTCACAACTGCACTACAGTTAACTATTTAATGCTGCCACGTAACTACACCATCCATCGACCTTGAGGTTTGCGCGTGGGTGGAGCAGAGCTAACTCTCTAAAAATTGCCGCTAACATTTCACAGATTATTGATCAAGGGTAACTAACACTTCTCTCGAGTCTTCAACTCGTGCAAATTTTTGGAGTGTAGTGATTTAGCCCTTTGCTTTTCTGCGCTACTCAGCTGTACACCTTAAACTTTACATGGAATTTATCCACTCGTGTAGACAATCTGTGTCCTATATATTAATGATATTCTAAATAACATTGATGTTAATATTACCCATAAGCCGACGACTGCGTCATCTGTTCTGAAATGAACAACACTAAGGATCAATTAGAGCTAAGCCCCGCCGGGGTGGCGCAGTGGTTACGGCGTTCGACTACTGTTCTGCGGGATCGAATCCCGTCCTCGGCGGGCGCTTTTAAAAGCGCTAGGCGCCCGTGTGCTGCGCGATGGCAGTGCACATCAAAGAACTCCAGGTGGTCGAAATCTCCGGAGTCCTCCACTACGGCGTCTCTTATAGTTTGAGTCACCTTGGGACGGTAAACCCCACAAACCAAACCAATTAGAGCTAATTGGGGCATTTCAAAGAGCCGTTTCTTAGTGTGAAGAATGGCAAATGGAGTTAATTTTTAGAAAACAATATTTAGGAAAATAAATAGGAAAAAGAACCCTCTAAATTTCAGGTATTCAGCTCGGAATGTTTTTCTGTCAGAAGTTGAGTACTTTAAATACCTCGGCATCTGGATTTCGAAGGAACTGAGCTGAACAAAACATTAAATATTTAGCAAGTAATATTAATCAATTAAATTTTTTTCTAAGACGAGCATTAAAGCTATCCACACCCGTTGCCCGGTTGCTTGCTTATAAAATCATTATCCTTCCAAGCACAGAATACATCTCTATTATCTGGTATCCCTACTCAAAAACATATCAATCTGATTGAAAATTTACAGAAAAAAGGCAGTGCGTTTTATTTACAACAGCTTTGGGTGCACCCCAATGACATCATATTTAGGAAAATCTAAGCACCGTACAACCTTATCGAAAGGAACAGAGAACTGCACCTAAAATTCTTATTTCAGTTAATACAAGGTGATTATAAAGTAGACGTTTCACATGTAATTACTTTTTCTACAGGATATGTCACAAGAGAAGGACAGCTCCTTACATGTAATTACTTTTTCTACAGGATATGTCACAAGAGAAGGACAGCTCCTTATTCCACTCGCAATAGCTCTTTCAAATATTCTTTCTTTCCTAGTACCATTACTGAATGGAATAAGCTAGACAATGAGACTATTTGACTGCCATCTGTAAACGTCTTTCTCTGACGCCTCAGTCTGTAAAGTTTGAGTTATCATTAAAATGTTGCTATTTACTATGACTTATTTCGCTTGTTTTTGCCCTTTATTAAACTTTGTATTCTTGTCATGCTGTGTCATTGTTGCCTATGTTACTTTGCATTAATGGTGTATCTATCTCTAATATCTCTAAATAAATAAAAAATAAATAAATAAATAATGAGACTCCACCACTCCCCCCGAACACACATTTGGCCCCTAAATCTGCCCCTGCTGCAAATCACAGCTCTCGTATATCAGTGATCACGCAGCAAGCAAAGCGTCTTCTCACCCTTCAGCAAAGGTCCGCCGCGGTGGCTCAGTGTTTAGGGCGCTTGGCTTCTATTCCCAAGGATGCGGGATCGAATCCCAGCCAGATGGCCTTTCGCTGCCCATCAAACGCTAGGCGACCACGTGCTATGCAACGTCAGTGCACGTTAAGCAACCCCAGGTGGGCGAAACTATTCGGAGCATTCCTCCACGTCCCTCACACGGTCTCAGAGGCTTTGGGATGTCATGCGCCGGAAACAGAACTCCATGCGCAAAGCGGAATGGTTAAGAGCGAACCGCGGCTGTTAAGCGTGCATGGTTGCGCATGAAAGATGCCCTCCCACGCCTTCCCGGGAGCATTTCTTGGTCATCTCTTCCTGGCAGACAAAGCAGTCAAAACGAAAACAAGCATGGATGCATCATAGATGCATGACCCCACTTTTAATTACACACGCGAGAAGACGAGTACACAGTTCCGTGTATACCGACTACCAGCTCATGCAGAACGACCTTCAGTGTTTTGGTGAATTCGCGGACCACTGAGGCAAGACGTTCGGCGAAAAAAAAAAATATCAACATTAGAAGTGTCTTCGACAGTCGCGCATCTGAGTGTGCTTAATTTCGTCACTCCATTGAGTAACATGTTTAAGGCGGCCATTGACACCTGTCAGGCGTGTACATGACTCAGGACATCAGCGAAGCGCGCAGGACAAAGCGGCACGCCCGGTGGTGCACGGGCAGCCGTCACGCGCAACACAAACAAATACGCGCCTTCAAAGCGCTCCGAGAACGATACGCGCCCATTCTGGGAAGCCACGGCTGACATCAGCGCAACAGCAGCAACCAGAAACGCGCGGATGTCGACGAGACAGGATGGGGTCGACAAAACAAAGCCAGTGGCCGGAATGCGAACGCCGAAGCAACTCAGCTGTTACGCACTCTGTACAGGTATATATACGAGACATTGCAAAGGGAAACGAAAGGAGTTCGCCGTATACCGAAAGGAGACACCACGTGTCGCCTAGCCTATTTCTGCGATCGTTGCACCCGCCCACAGTGAGGCTGTTTTGAACCGAGAGTACGTGTAAATAAAGCTAGCGTTAAGATACAGTGAATAAAGAGGATATCACATTTTCTCGGCGAACTCAGGTCAGAGCAGCACTGGCTGACGCAATAATAGAACCACTGTCATCGGCAAGACCATGCCTGGGTCACGTGTACTTTTTGGCTGCTATTCGTGCAAACAACCCTTCGACCCTGCAGAACATGCGTTTATTTTCCTTTTTTTTTTTTATGCGTCACAATTAGAAGCCCCACCGGTGGAAAAAGCTGTGACCTGCATGGAGAAAGGAAAATTCAATTCTCCACTTGAAAGGGAAAAGCCGCAAGGTGGACCGTCACGTGAAAAACCACAAAAAAAAAAAAGTTGTAAAGTGAATAATGAGTAGTTAAGACTAAGGATAACGGAAAACAATTGAATCATTAGAAATGACTATGAAAGACTCTCAAAGAGCAACGTTAATTTGCTCTCCTCTAAGTTAAGCAAGTGCAATATACACGGTAAGTAATAACAGAACATGAAATGACGTTAAAAAGCACAAGAGAAGCAATTGTAAGCTGTACATATTTCTACTGACATCGCGGACGTGGAACGTCCTGGTTTACCGCGACTGTCAAGTGGAACGTCATCGACAGGCAGGGCGGAAGCTGTGTGAGAACTCTCTGGTGCTACACTATGGAGCTCCAGGAGGGATATTATAATGGATCGAAAGCCAGCAGTTGAAAATACGAAGAGCACCCCCGCTACTCGTGAATCACTAGAAGAAACGTCTTTTAACCCAGGAACACCCAGGCCCTCTGCGCGCAATTTTCAGAACAGAGGCGAGCGATGACGAGGACGGATGTATACACGCGCACGCACGTACGCACACCCGCACACATAGTAAGACTTATATTTGGTTATTAGATGTTCTACCCAAGCGGAGAAATGCTTCACACTGATTCTTCAAAGTTTTATTCGGAGTCGAAGTTTCGAAGGCAACTCGATGAAACAGTTAAAGCGTTACTCCGTATTATATATTGAAGAAAGTAGGCACTTCTTAGAGACACATTTTTCCCTTACGGCCGGCGCCAGGCCTTTGTACAACTGAAACGTTGGCAACAAATGTGTTTTTAAGAAATGTGTAAAGCTTCTTTCAACTCCCCCTAAATTACAAGATGAGAGAAGCCAAATCTCACTTTGTCCGAAAAAACCTCCGCGATGGCGGCGCTATGCAGGCTGGAGCGTTCCATATTGCTGGCTCGGTTCCTGCACGAATCGGGAGGATGTCGTCCTGCAAAAAAATTATGTCCGTGTACTTACTGCCTCATATATACGCAATAAATACGAGCCCAACGAGCGCGATAAATACAGAGCCCAATGAATCACGATAATGATGAAGCAACGCCTTGTATACACTGAACAACTAGCTATAGCATTGGCGTCTACAGATATTACGAGGCTAACAAGTATACATGTCATATTGCGTAAATTAATACAAACCACATTATTCAAAAAGAATACTATGATAGTTAACGGCACCGCCTTGAAGCTATATTTCCTAATCAGGCAGATACGTCATTTGACCATATTTGCGAAAGCAACTATACAGTTGCTTAACGAACCGCGAATAAATTTCCAACCCTCTGTATACGTAAGCTGAGAGCGCTGCTCGTTTGCACGTTGCACACCAAGTAAGGCGTTTGCAGATTGTGCGGCCCACTTGTGTGCAGCGCTGGTCCACGTTGTTGGATGGTGCAGCCTCGAAGAGAACATCAGCCAACTCAGACCCATAGAGATGAACTTGTGCTTGCACACGGGGCAGAGGCCACACACAAGTTCGGATCTACGGGTTAGAGCGAGCAGTCAGCCGGGCTGTCTTCTTCTGTGCGCGGATGCTTGCGTGCAGGGAGCGGACGGATTCCGTTTATTGATTTGCACACATTTCTCCGTATGCATAGAACGGAATATATACACGTTTGCAACGAGGGCCTCCTGGGCGACACCATATTGCTCGCTGGGCTGTTGTGTGCGTCTAACGTCAACACGGTGGAGGCGGCAGCGGAACCGGTTTGCAACAGTCCAGAGAGGAGGCGTTTCGGCAACCTCCTCGCCCGATGCAAAGGTCTATAGGGAAACCAAATGAGAAATTCTAGACTTTTCCCACAGGTAAACAAGCGACTGGCATTTAAAGAATCGTGCATCTATAAAGCAAAAATTGCGTGACAGTTAAGCTTTCATATGGACGGTAAAGTGATGATGTAAACTAGGAGCGCTAATTAGGCGTGCTAATTAGTAGCAGCTACTTCTAAATGCCTACTAGTATCGCTGATTAGAGGTCTAAATTTTGAATTAATGTGGCTGCAGTGTTGCTTCTGTACACTAAGATGTGAGGCATTCGCGCAAGACCCCTTAGATACTTGGCGAACGCTTCACTGCAGTGCAGCAAGAATAGCGCGCCTGCTTTATAACCGAAAGGCCAGCAGGAGGCGCTTCGCAACGGTGACTGAATGACGTCACCACCTGTGACGTCGTCACTGTGTTCACTAATAAGAGAATTTCGCTTTGACTTCGCGGTTTCCAGCGAATCTGAGCCCAAAGAAAAAAAAAAAAACAAATGTCATTTCTGTATAGGATACTTCGTTTCCCAGTCAGCTAATATTATTTTCAAAAGCTAAAAAATGAAAGGTTGTGAATTTATAGGTTCCATCGGGATATGTAAATAAAATACCACATCCCCTAATCATTTCTTCATGGTGGTTCATTAAGTAAAGCAAGGTGAGTCAGGGAACGAACGTGATATACTAGATTCCTGGATTAAATCAAGAAGAGATGAGCATAGATAGAGCATGCAAAACAGATAACAACGACAGTCTTTTCGGGTAACGGTGAGAGATTGGATTCCCATACAACGCCGGGCGCGACAGAAAGTTAGGTGCATGGGCAGATCAGTTTGCCTGGATTAGACAGGACAGGGAGATCAGCGGGAGACGCCTTTGTTCTGTATGTGTAGACAAGTATCATGTCCGTCAAACGTATACAGCGTAAGGGTATGGATTCTATGCCTTTTAGCAGACACCACATCTAGCAGTCCAAAGCGTGGGAGGATATGAGACTCTTCCGTTTCCAACATATTATGGTCACCGAGGCACGCTGCAGGACTCGGAAGCAATCCCGTCGGACTGCATACTTTTGATAGGGACTGCATCTGGAACGGCGTTGACGAAAACCATGAAAATGATTTGAAGTGCACAACAAGGGGTCAATGATTTGCGCTAAATAGCAGCGCCGTGACCGATCAACCACAGAACGCTGCGACCGCCTACACGAAATCCAACTTATAAGGATCGGCGCGGAGACAGATCGGCGGCCATCGAACAGAACCACGCTTTACAGGCACAGCTCCTACAGAGGTATAGAAGGTATTTCAGACACTGTTGGTATTTCGGTACCATGTACTACTGAAAAGCGGATAAAAGAGATCGAATTTTACAGACATTTCTTTATGAACAACCGTCCCCTTCAACTTCTCTCTTCGTTCGAAGTTATGTGGGGTAAAAAAAAAAAAAAGTGCACTTCAAAGTTTCTTTCAACCGGGCACTTTATCCTACATAGCAAGTACACACATGCACCAGAAGCTGTGAATAAGGCGAGTGCTTGCAGGTGCAAAAGGCAAAATAAACAAAGCGGTTGACGTCCCGCACAACGAGTACACAATGTCAAACAGCAACTGCGCTCCCTGCAACACCACGAGAACAGTCTGTACGCAGGAAAAAGGAGCAATGCAAAACAATGAGGGGAAAAAAAAAAAGAAATCAATTGAAACTGCATGTGCTTGAGGAAACGAGGGAGGTGGGTGAGGGGGAGAGAGAGGGCCTATTTTGGGAGTAACCCTTTTCCATTACGCTGTCAAGCCTGTCAGTCGCCGCCGTGCCGCCACCATCACAGAGAGAGAGAGAGCAGGAGAGAAGGAAATCGCCGAGAAACGGGGCGGAAACCGACCAGCAGGACGCACCCGTGCGAGATCCAACAATGAGGGGAACCTCCAGGTACCGTATCACTTAAGGCCCACGCGTGAGCTCATCAATCAAGGTTGCAAAACCGAAGCAGGATAAACAAGCGAGAAACATGGAGAGGAGAGAGAAAGAGAGAAGAAACAGCTCGCTCGGCCATCCGCGTCCGCTTCAAGCCGCGTCCTCTTCACATGCGATACGCTGTTGGTGGCTGTGTCGTGACGGGCACTACTCGCCGCTGTCAAGTCCTTTCCCTGTGTCAACGTCTGGCCACCTGCCTTCGCCACCGGCGTTTGCGAGATCGTCGGCCGATCGCTAACGCTTTCAGAGAAAAGAAAGTGGCACGTTGTGTTTTCACACGTGCTTGATACATTGTATTCACGCGTGTGTGTGTAGCGGGGGAGGGAAGTAATGCGAGCGCTGCAGGCACGCCTGGGCACCCAGCATACTACTTAACACAAATAAAGGTCTCCGATACGTAGATAGGTAAATTAGCTGCCGCGCCTTTAAACGATCGGCGCACCAATAACTGCCGCCCATAGCTATAGTACATACAGGGCGCTAGTACAGCGCCACTAGAGTCCACAGCGTGTATACTTGGTCGATAGCGCAGTGGCATCCGCGATGGAGCGAGCATTTCAATCGAACCTCAAAATGCCGATCGGCGTCAAATGGCAAAAGCTTACTGAACCAATGTGGCGCGCGCGCGCGCGCGCGCGCACACACACACACACACACACACACACACACACACACACACACACACACACACACACACACACACACACACACACACACACACACACACACACACACACACACACACACACACACACACACACACACACACACACACACACACACACACACACACACACACACACACACACACACACACACACACACACACACACACACACGCGCACGCACGCACGCACGCACACACACACACACACACACACACACACACACACACACACACACACACACACACACACACACACACACACACACACACACACACACACACACACACACACACACACACACACACACACACACACACACACACACACACACACACAATCTCTCTCCTTGCATGCAATCTCCGGCATGGTGCGCGTAGAAAATGCATGGTTTCATGCCCCTTAGCATGTGCTCAGGTGCATGGAACCACCTAAAATATCCCAATTTCCACGGAAGTTTAGGATACCGGCATGCGAGAAGTTGCTGCAGGCTTTTATGCAAATGGACCGCGGTGAATTAAGGCTCTTTTACGTCAGTGCCCTTTAGTATACCGTCAGATTTAGCTGCATTAAAAAAAGCAAAGCCTAGACGCAGGTCGCAGGGCTGCTGTTAATTCTAACTGTATATATATACTATGAGAACAAATACCCGATATACCGTGCAGAAGTTGCGTACCAACGAGATCCATTCATGTGCATTGCCTGGAGCGTTGATCGGAGAAATGCCGCTCGGCTGGTTCAGAATGTTGACGAGAAGGAACGCCATGTGGAATTCATACGAACCTGTGCCATTTTTATGAGGCCAACAACAACCTGTGCGATGCTTGATGTGATGATGATGATGTCAGTAATATACATACATGCCCAAATGACACCACAGCGGAAGAAGCGAAAGAAGGAATTAAAGGAGCGACGGGAAAAGAAACGTCAACAACGGAGCGCTAAGTGCGGATTGATTTCTACCTTAACCCGGTGCACTGACAATGAGCAGTACACGGCAGCCTCTATAGTATATTTCGCTTGCGTCGAAACGCGGTCGCGCCGGTGGGTTTCGACCTCGCAGCCTCAAACCATGAGCCACCGCGGCGATGCGCGCACAGTGGTGGAAAGAGCGGGAGCACCCCTGACGCAGATGGTGAGACAAATACGTGGCCTTCTAAACGGGACCGAGCCTTAGCAACAGCCAACGAGACGTGTCCGCAGAAGTGTCGTGCACGGCAGAAGAAACACGACCTCTACTTTTTTTTTTTTTTTTTTTTTTTTTAAATAATGGTTGGCGAGCATTCCAACAACGATCAAAGTGATCGCGAATGCGTAGTGGGCACGGGACACCAGGAGAATATCATATTCGAATGAGAACAGCGACATTCCGAGCGTTTCGAGTGTCGATCATCGCGATGTCGTCATCGCCTTCGGTATAAGTTCGCGTCATCCGTGCGCGAAATTAGAGACAGTAGCGGAAAGAAGAGAACTATAACGACTGCCGCACTGCTACCAACTTGAAATCCGATACAGACAGCTACGGACCAGAAAGGGGGACGAAAAGAAGGTATAACTGCGCAGAGCTCGAAATAAAGAAGCCTTGTTAATGCGCACGACGACTGGCATTTCACAAAGCAAAATGCGTCATTTCCATAAACAGGATATTCAAATTAAGTGCTTGTGTATCACTGAGAAACCAATGTATCAATTAAGTTTTCATAGGTATATACGTATAGGGTGCGCTCTCTTCACAGGTTACTGCAACTTTACCATAAGAAACTATCAAATCTACTCAGTTCCTCGCTGAGATAGTTGAGTTGTTTGCAAGGTCATTTAGCTTAATTAGCGTACCATGCATGGCACGTAAACGCGAAGCATCGAGAGGAACCAGCCCTGCACTTAATTCTGCGCCGATCGGATTACTCTACACTTTAAGTGAGATACACTGCCGTTTCTAGTTCAGTATAAGAGACGCGTTATATAACTATACATAAAATAAATCCAGTATGCACGAAATATTTTGTACAGATAGCGGCCATAAGATACGAGAAGGCGACTTACACAAGTTCATGCATCGTCGCTTGGCCTGCGGACAGGAAACGCGGCATTATGAAACGTTTGTTGAAAAATGAGAAATTTTCTGGCACAAATTTTTTGGTCTGCTGTGCTTTCTGATTTTATTTTTCTGTGGTTTAAGTTTTTTTATGCTTATAGCTAGAAAGAAATATTTCCGCATATTGACAGAAATTATCTGCTATATATGTATACGTATTGTTATTTTTTTTTTAGCTTTTCTGTCAGTTCATATAGGTTTTTCTATTGCTGCTCAAAGAAAATGTCTATGATGTATACTTTTTTTTTTATTCTTCTGCTAAGTTTTGTGTTTATCTGCCTGTAAAAGAAAACAGATTACGTGAAGCTCTATACTTTCTGTCATAAAACAGCATTTTTAAGGCGAAAGGCTTACTATTACTAGCCCATGCATTACGGGAAGATAAATCTGCAGGCGTTGTGAACACTCGCGATGTCACCAATGAAGTTGGCCTTGCAACAGCCGTTGTCTAGTCATCGAAACGGCGAGTGGAACGCTCCTCATTTCTCTTTCGGCCTATGTGCTCACAGGCACCGCCACTAACAAACCTAACTTAGGCGCCACCATATATACATTTTTTTCTTCATAAAAAAAAAATCATATTACGCAAGCTTCCTTTGGTCAACGCTTCCATGGCTGTCAAATATCGTTTCGATCCTATTTACTATTCAAGTAATTAAGAATCAGTTTGCGATAGGAAAATGAACAGACGACATATATGTACAGGGTCATCTACTTCTAGCTATAACACGGTCAATGCTTTCAAAACGCCATTGTTTCCAGCTCGGCCATGCAACACAGCTAAATGGCAGACCATGCTAAGCACCACCTTCGCGGGTACCTCTGTGCTTGTATCCCTTTGCTTCGGTACGTGCCTGCGTCGGACGATATGCTTCTTTGAAAGCAGTAGCCGTGTTATAGTTGGAAGTGGACGACACAGTACCTGCAATTCTGTGCCTTCCAATCAAGATTTGGGCTGGAAAACAGAATTACTGTTTGATTTTTCGAGCGTGTTTCGAGCGTAAACAGATACCCTCTGCATGGTAACAGAAATTTTCTTACGTAATTTCACGCACATTTCTTACAGTGGGTGCCAGGGGATGGAGAATGGTATTCGCACCCGGCAGCTCTATATCCTTTCGAACAAAACCACAGTTCAAGAACACAAAATTACTCATTCAATTGTATATACCCAATCCACTGCAGCAGCTCGTTGTGCACCACCTGGTGGTGAGGGCTGAACACTTCAATTTTTATCTCCCCACTAGCATAGCTGTATACGCTTGCGGTTTTCCCACGTAAATTCAAACAAGGTGTACGAAATGACATCTCGGACGCGAACTGAACCGGTAATTGGTATTTTCTTCCTTACTGTTTATGTGCGATTACTCAACTTGTTAAAAATATCTACTGCAGACCCGAAGAGTGATATGCAAAGTCTTATAGCACTTTCAGAAACCACTTATTAAGCTGTTTCCTACACGACATGTCTCACGTACTTTTTTCCGTGTTCCAAAGCCCGTAAAATATCAAAGAAACGCATATAAGACGGGGCGGCGCTTCCGGATTGGTGTTGGCTGCTCTCAAGCGCGTGCTATGGAGGAACGAAGTCGGCTGCGGCGTGACTGCGGGGCTACGGCGAAGCGAAACGGCGTTTTGTCGGTCATGCGCAAACGTGTGCTACTGGTCGAAGTCATAAAGCGTCGATGACTGCGAAGGAAGAGATTTTTGAACCAACTGCAAAGGCGGAATGCTCGGTCAGAAACAAGCATTTGCGCCGCCATGCAAGCGACAGGAAAAGGAGGCGCAAACACCTACAACCAGCGTAGCGGCCCTGTCGCTTCCTATAGTGGCAACTGCATGCAGTCGGCCTCGTTCATCACACGCTTGAGAGCAGCACAACAGATGTATGCAGTCCGCAAGCTACGCGTCAGTTTTTTTGTTTTTTTTTTTTTTTAATTTTTCATGCTAAGCGGGATTTCTTTAGAACGCGTTAAAAAGGATTACGTGAGCCATATCATGCAATAACCAATTCAATCAGCCCTCAAATGCAGTGCAACTTAGTGTATCACGCTTCGGTATCACACAGAAGCCAATATCAGGCTTCTAAGTAAAATTAAACATAATACACCACTAAACTTAAGGGGTGAACAAAAAAAATATATATCGGCCGAATTTAGGGTAGTATCAGCATCGTGCATGCATCTGTACGGTTCAATCAGCATTAAATTTGCCTCTGGTTTTTGAAATCCTTGCTCGCATTACGAGGGACAATGTGTATGGTATAAATGCACAGCGACAGCTCCCGCGAAAAACTGGTGTATATATATAGCTCACGAAATGACAACTCCTGCCTTACTTGCATCGCAGAAAGCAAAAAATCGAGTGGACGGCTACAGTTCACTTCTTCAAACAAGGGTATACAAAGAGATCACTGCACGGGTTTCCCATTCACGGCTCTGGAGTTTCAATGCAGGATCTGCGAATGTGTGGCTTCTAACGAGCGCATGAATCTATACACGCGCGTGCCACTAAGATACGAACGCCTTCACGCTTCTTGTTACGCCCACTGGTGCTAGAGAGATGGGAAGCCAAAGTTTATATAAAAAAAAGCGACAAGGGGACGGAAGGGGCCGCGCAAGCTGTTCAAAACAGATTTGCTTGTGCAATCTTAGAACCAATGCGCATTGATGATCGAGAATACCAGTCGCGAATGCAACCCCCCCCCCCCTCTCTCTCTTTCGTTGTGTATGTCCGCGCACGCACGCACGCACGCACGCACACAATGACATGCGTACATATAAAACATCACATCCACAATACACAATATCGTCCCCGGTCTTCTTTTTCTGCATGAAGCGAAGACAAAAAGTAAAGGGAAAATGTATAGCAGGCAATCTCCCCTCACCATTTCCTCGCATCCCACTCACAACATGATTTTAGCCGAATCTTCTTCTTCATGATGCACACCCGTTTTTGCCTGAAACAGCTTCAACATACATGCAAAGGCACTCAGGCATATGATGGCGCACACTGCAGCGACAGGGACCGTGTACATATATCTCCATCCAGCCCAATAAGCGCGTAAGCCCTGTTCACCTCTGACGTTCCGATTCGAAGACCCTATACGTAAAATCACAACGTGAAACTCAGCAACTATACCGAACTCACCGAGGGAAAGCGGGCGAAAAACGCTGCGTGCACCTGCACGCATGAAAACAAGCGGCGAACATGCGTATAACCTAAGCAAAATTACTGCGCTTTTCCGCAGTTGGTCAGTAAATGCGCGGGGATCTCTCTCTCCTCGCCTCCCTCAAGAGTACGCCAGAAAGTTTTACGAACTGCTTGCAAGGACAGGCATGATGCATACTGCAGTCCCTTTGCCGCTGTGCGGTGCGACGCCCCGCCCCATTTACAAATGCATATTATCTACTCATATGGATGGTGTTTCCCTCAAATCAAGGAGGTAAAACCAATATGAACAAACAAATCGAAAGAACGAAACGGAAAGGATGGAGCGAAACATGCAACAGACATATACTCGCCCAATGACGCCGCTGCACAGCGAATATATCGACCAAAGTCACTTTCCGTGTCAGCGAGAAGACGGCGTCTTCTCCTTTGCACACCCTTCCTCGCGAGATGGCTGATTCGTGTCTTCGGTGAGAAAGTGCACGACGGGTGCGCTGCCCTTCCAATATGATACTCGCCTTTCGCACACGCACGTCGTCTCTTGCACTTCGAGCTCCGCGAGAGAATAAAAAAGAAAAGAAAAAGGGGGCGTACAGTCTACTACAAGCCCAGCGTCCCGCCATATTCGTAACGCTTCCTCTGCCCCCCCCCCCCCCCCCTTTTTCTTTTCTGATCTCATTTCATTCGATGCTGAAAACAAGAGCACTCAGCATATACAAGCCTTGTGCATCAGCTTCGTGTCAGCTAAACTTGAACCAAGACACAACTGCATACTTCACGACATATATACACGCTCTCGTCCCCGATAAAAGCAGGAACAGTGGACGTCTGTACGGCAAAAAGGCGATGCACGTGATTCTTCACTTCGTGCGCCAGATCAATGAGTAGTGCATATGGAGCAGGCATGTATAGGCTCGGAATGACGGACGCCAGTCGCAGATATATATAGCTGACGGAGCGCCGAAATCACCGCGTTACCGACAGTCCTCAACTGACCGTGAAACTTCTGCGTTACGCTGTTGCGCAGCTCCGCATGCAGCAATATGCGGCAAATTGTGCAGCTATCAGAAACTGCCAACGGCCCTATATTGAAGGTATATTGGGGGCAAAATGGAGCTGTCTCGCATCGATATAGTATGTCAATGACCCCGCTGTGACGCACAAGACGCTAAAAGCAATGAAACCAGAGCTTTCCGGAGCTAGAGAATGCAATAAATAAACGAATACAGCTGATCGGCCAATCCCGGAAGTAAATTGCGACGCGTCGACAGTGTTAGAGGCTAGATGCCATCCACAGCAAGACGGTGATCACGGAGCCCATGCTCTCGGTGTAGACGTCCCGAATTTCACTCAAATGGCGGGGAAATCAATGAACGAAATTTTCTCACCACTGAATGCGTAATTCGCGGCATGTTGGGCAAACGTAAATACAAAGAAGCACACAATCGACTGCTTACTGAAAACAAATCTTGAATGGCGTGGTACCTGTAGTCCTCATAAGTGTATAATGTTTCTTTTCGTCGAAATGTGTCCCTTTCGCAGAGCCCAGCCTGACTCACCTTGAGCTCAGAATGGTGCATTCCTTCCGCCCAGCACAACGAAACTGCATGTCCAGGAAAGAAAAGCCTCACTCACATGAGCAAAAACGAGAACGAAGGAATGGAAGGTACGTTAGAAGAAGAAAGCAAGAAGTGCAAGGGCTAGGAAACGTCCAGATCGTACGTTAAATCACCGATTACGTGACCGAGTGAGTAAGACGAAACATACACTCCAAAACGCTTTCGATGCCCGCTGGTTCATTCAGTGGCTGACGTAATTCGGTCGATCTCTCTTTCATACCGGACTCTCTACTTCCCGTGATGCGCAAGCACCGTATACAAAGCTACCGAAAGAAACTGCCGTTAACGCCCACTGCTCCCGACCGCTCCTACACGATGCCATGCACAAACACCCTCGAAACAAAATTATCACGCAGTTCATCACATCCTGGCGAGAACCCCAGATCCAAACGCTAGCGCGCTGCACGGGTTCGCGAGCACCCGTTGCGGACCGGCGAGTGAATGCGTCGCCGCGGCCCGCGAAGGGGCGGGCGGAATCACGAACGAGAGGCGCTGTCTCCGAAATTGGCGAAAAAGCGCCTGAGCAACAAAGAGAAAAAAAAAAAAAAACGATGTTTTGAATATACGAGTATGGGGAGAGAGAGAGAGAGGGGGGATGCGCACTAGAAAGAAGCAGCGCGAAAGAAGACGCATCAAGGCGGAGTGTTGGTATCGCGGTCGCGCATCATCGGCCGCCAGAAAGGAAGGAGCGGCAGCGCATAGAAGTGGGGAACGCTGTCGTGCAGGCAGCTGGCATAGCCCGCGCGCCGGGCGCGCGCGCACACACACACGAACACGAACCGAACAAAGAGGAGACGAGTCCCTGCGCGCGGGCCATCTGGAAATCGAGGCAGCCGGCGGCCGCCTTGCCCTTCCATGTATAATATGCCCTCCGTTTTGCTCGCGTAATCCAGGGAACGCGCGCCCCGACGCACACGCGCCGTCGTCTTCACCACCAGGGGTGCTCAAGGGCTGAGGGAAAGCTGTACGCAACGTCTTCTATTCACACTTGCGACTCGCGAAGGACGCGCGACTGGTAGTCGCATGCGACCAGAGAGTAACCGATGTTCACACTTGCGAACGCGACTTGCGGGTTACTTTCCACATCGTATCTTCCTTG
Organism: Amblyomma maculatum; assembly: GCF_055883805.1. NCBI lineage: Eukaryota > Metazoa > Arthropoda > Arachnida > Ixodida > Ixodidae > Amblyomma > Amblyomma maculatum. The sequence continues at coordinate 82,822,242 of NC_139349.1, forward strand.
GCTGTTCACCACATAGAGTAAAGCTAACTTACGTTCACGTTAGCTTAGCCGCTGATTGGCTTAGCGGTTTGCGATCAGCAGTCGCGCGACTGGAAATCGAGCAGTGCCCGAACGGCCCGCGGCAGTCGTTTTTCGACCGATGCGCGACCGTTTGCGACTGTCGATTTTCGACCAAAACGGTCGCGTGACCGCTGCAAGTCGCAAGTGTGAACGGGCCTTTAGTTGCGGTGCAAAAACGTTCGCAAAAAGGAGACGAAAAATCTCGAAAGAACATATCCGCAATTAAACCTAAATCAACACCAACACAATTCTCAACGAGTACAAGGATGCGGTCTCAGTATAACAATGACCATCATGGAAGCCTAAAAGTGCGCCACTGAGCAAAGCATGGGAAAGCACGCCAACAGGTTGCCACCCTGAAGAGAAGTGCGCCAAATGACAGACAGGAAATGAAGGAAAGGGGGCCGTTACAAAAGGCTGGATAACGAAACCAGTTCGCGTATATCCATAAGAAATTAAAAGTGCAGCTCCCAATATACACCTCGCGCCAGAGCGACTCAGCGTGTACTGTATACAATGCGGTGACAGCCTGTGCAGAGTGGCGGGAAGGGTGGCTGGTCCTGGCCATGATGGGGCTGGGATAGATAGGTAAACGCCGCTTGCGGCGAGGGATAGCCTGCCACCGAATTTTATCTGTTGTAGGCCGTCATTGCACCCGTCACCGCTTAGGTGGTGGACGGCGGCTGTTGCGGCGTGCGTCTTTCTCTCTCTTTTCTTTTTCTTTCTTTTCTATTTTCTCTTTTCTGTCCACACGAGGCAGCGGAGGTGGCTCAGCTACAGAGCCAGTAGCAGGCCCGTGCATTTTCTAAGTTCTTCCTTCCTGCAACAACTTACCTGTGCCATCCTCAACTGGCTGCCGTTGTGGACAAGCTGACGATCTGAGCGGAGTACTAGGGAAATTCCGAGCGCCTGTGATATTACAGAGTACATTCTACGTTGAGCTTCGTTGCCAACCGAACGCAGCCGACCGAACCCGCGTCTTCGAGATGAGCACTCGAGCGCCCCTCTGCCACCTAAGCGTGGCGGAAACGAGAAGAGGCCGCACATGACGTACATATCGGCGCCGTAGGACGGCATACAATGTGCTATGCAGCAACGCTACGTACCTCCCATAATGATAATGCACCTGCTGCAAAAACGTTCAGCTGGCCTCACAGCAGACAACTTTCGTCCAGCGTGGCTCTGCGATGGACTCACAGGGACCACAGCCGCGCGAGTAATGTACTGATACAGATGAAGCAAATGCGTGAACGATGTGTCTAATTGAATTGTCATAGAGGAAAGAAGAGTTCGAGGCTATAACTCTAAAATTGCGCTTCAATGCAGGGGAGATAAAAGAAAGTAGGGGGGGTGGGGGGGGGGGGGGTTAAGAGAACGTTCAACGTTACAAAAATCAAGGACTATATGCCTTCGGTAACTAACTGCCATGTGCAATACGCGTACCGAAGAAACATTCGCGCCTTGTCAAGAAGGCTAAGTTAGGCCTCGTTTTTGTCGTCTGTCCCTCTCTACCGTATGTTGAGAGGAAAAGAAATAAAAAACGCAGAGGTCAGCCGTTGCCTACAGATTATGAATATCGCACGTTCTAAGGGGAGCACTCAAAGCGCAACTGATAAGAGGCGCGAGGGCGGCCGCCGGCTCTAGAAGGCCGGCCACACGCCCAGACAAGCTCCTGCTCCGTCCAATTACAAGTGTCAAAGAACCGACGCCTAATCAGAATGGCCAGACTGGCAACCACGCGAGCGCGTCGCGGTCTCCAAGCGGGAGCTATCGGTCGCTAAACTCGGCCCCGGACCCAGCAGAGTCGAATGCGCTGTGCGAGCTTACCGTGGTCGCCGCCAACAGCTCGTCTTTGACAGCAGTGGGGGGCGTCTGTGTGCGTAGCGTTATACAAAGGTGTCGGATGTGATAACTGCGATTGGGCCTTTCTATAAGAGACGCTCGTGGAGAAGGATCCGCAGAACGTCGATTGCTTAATCGCGTTCCCGTGTAACAGGCCTGGGCCAATCTCATTGGCTCCTAGAATTTGATGATCGTGGCTCAGCTATCGCGATGTCCATCGGCCTTCCGCGGTCAACTATAAGCCCTGCGCAATATGAACGTGAGCAACGTAAAGGTGATATGATCACAAGCAAGCCGAACTGCATCCAGAAGTGACGCAGAACTTTAGTCTCAAAATATCCCTGCAATGCGATATAGAGCAGTGGCCTACTTTGGATTCTTTGACGCGCTCTCCTAAGCTACCATTCAATCCGTTAAAGAAAGTTCCCTGGCTGCCCCCTTCCTCTCCTTGGTTTCAGGCCGGATATCTCCAGCTACAGGATTGTGTGTGTGTGTGTGTGTGTGTGTGTGTGTGTGTGTGTGTGTGTGTGTGTGTGTGTGTGTGTGTGTGTGTGTGTGTGTGTGTGTGTGTGTGTGTGTGTGTGTGTGTGTGTGTGTGTGTGTGTGTGTGTGTGTGTGTGTGTGTGTGTGTGTGTGTGTGTGTGTGTGTGTGTGTGTGTGTGTGTGTGTGTGTGTTTGCTTAAAACTCGCTCGGCATTTTTGGGACAGCGAACTCGCCGCCACGCTAAGGGATCAAAATTCCACCCTCATAATCGGTCCGAAACACAGACTGTCACGCCGCTTTGGCATTGTTGCTCAAACCATGGAGGAGAAAAAAAAAAAAAGAAATCTGCAGCGGAAGCCAAACTCGCACGCCATGCTCTGCCGCCTGGGCATCGTCCATGAATATATAGAGCTCGACGCAGGGAAATCCTTCGACGATATACGGGAACGGAACGTTGAAGGTCGACACGCTCGTGCGCCTAGGTTCGAACAAAAAGGAAACTGCGACGAACAAAGAGTACTCTGAAAGGGGGAGTATAGTGCGCTGCTGTTAAACAAAAGAACGTGATGTGTCTGTAAACATGAAGCGAAAAGAATAAGTTATATACCAGTCCTGTTTCGCAAATAAATCTTCGCGTCTTGAAACTTAAAATCCGAAGCCATGGAGTTAGACTTCGAAAGACGAAGTGCCTACATACTATATATGTCCACTGGCGTGGGCTGCAAGCCCGGGCCAGGGACGGCCCCATTGGTCAGATTTCGGAATTGGTAGAAATAAGGGGGCCGTCGCCACAGCACATATGCGGTAAAATTACCGACAAACCTTGTATGAAAAGAAACGAAGATCTCAAAGAATGTTTCAACCAGAAATCTCACATTTAGTGCAATGCATTTAACGCAGCGTAACATGCACCCACTTCGCGCACAAAAAGACGCCGCGAAAAGTAGAACGCCTGCGCGATACATATACACGCACAGGATGCGGTAGCCCGTGCAGAGCTACAGATTATATATATATATATGCTTCATACTATTTCTTGCTTTAGCTTTATTCTTTTAATCGACGTTTCGGCAGGAGCCCCTTATTGCAAAAACTAGCGTCTCCCAGCATCTTCCAGTGCGAAACCGGTAAGATCATTCGCGCTGGTTTTGCATGGGTCTGCTGGGCCCGCTAGAGGTCTGCGATATTCATTGGAGCAGTAACGGGAAGACACTGGTTGCACTGGTACGATGGGAGAAAAACGCTGGGGTTAGCTTTTTGACGCTGGGTATGTCGCTGCCATCCCCGATGCACTGGGAGAAGCGCTGTATGTGCGCTGGGGCAGCACTGGTTCTCAAGACTGAATGTTCATGGTTGTGATTGACTGCTTATATAGCACTGGCAAGTGAAGGAGACACTCACATCTTCGTTGGCGAGGCGAGGCGTGTATTTTTTTGCAGTGACACCAACTAACACGTATATGCGTACAGTGCGTATTTTATGGGCGCTGACAAAGTAAGAAAGTAAACAATTGAGAATAAAGCGGCCCCGTTAGACGCGCCTGTTGTGCAATAGTTCAGCTCCGGCGTCAGATATCCTTGGAGGCGGGTTGCTAAATGACCCTGATATAGCTAGAAAAAGAACAGCGTCTCTGCTTTGCGTGGGTTGGATCCGCGAGCACCGATCGAGCACCGCAGAGCTTACGGCACAGCGCCCGGCCAATGAATGACAGCGCTGGGCCTGGTTTTAGAGCACGGGTTTTCGGAAAGCGCGCTTCTTGGCCGCGAGAAAATGAAATTTTGTTAAGCCAAAGGCTCAAGGGAAATTGTGATACGGTTATTGCTAACGGCTGGCTACAGATCTCCAGTTGAAGCCATGAGCCTATATACATGCAAGTTAAAAGACTCATTATTAGAAATTAGATAGCCACTCAGTTACCATATTTTAGGTTGGTCAACACGGTACTATGGTGCTGCAGAAGCTTTCTGCATAACTCAAAAGCGCTTTTTTTTTTTTTTTTAATGTTCATGGCCGGATTCCCTAAACACCCGAGATATATTATTTCCCGAACTTATAATCAACCGGTATGGACAGGAAGTCTCGGTATACCGGGAAGGTGCTTATTGCTCCTTCATTTTGCACTCGAAAAAAATCGCAATGGGCGTATCAAAAGGCTCTCTTCATTTTCAACCATAAAGCCACAATTGCCTCTGCGGCGGGCGGGCACACACGAACATCATGCGGAATGGCACTCGCTGGTGCGCATCATTGCTGCAGAGATCACGCGTGATGACGAGTTTCGAGCCGGGAACGGTCAGTCTTGCATTTATTCCACTCAAAAACTGCCAGTCAAATGCATATAATTTTTTGAATGAGATTTCGCCACGGCATTGCACGTATATTGTTTCGAATATGCTTATCCAGAAAATCATATTTTCAATCGCCCCGGACATGAAAGAGTAAGACGAAGAAGGAAGATTAGGAAGAGGAAAGGCAGGGAGAGAGAACGAGGTATCTTTGGGAGAGCTGTGGAATTTCCACTGGTTTCATGTGTGGCCAATCCGCCTGGTGGGTATGTGCCATTATCTAAGGGCACAACAACAACAATCTATACTGAACCCTGGCCAACCCCTCCTCGTGACTGAGGTTTTGAAATGTCAAACGTATGCCCCGGTCTAGTTACCAAGATTAGAGCCCTTGGTCGCGCTTTGTGCCAAAGCCACACT